>NC_134362.1:49060216-49197716 GCF_048569485.1 Anomaloglossus baeobatrachus
GAATGTCCATACAGAGGGCTCCGTCCTGCCCCTGCATCCTCCTGCTTAGCTGGGAGTAATATGCAGTAATTTTTACTTCCGTCTCATTATAACCCTGTAATCTTTTTAATTTTTATGCCAAGAAACATTTTTAAGAAATAAAATTTGTGTGATGTCATTTCTGCTTAGTTTTGTTGTAGGGGGGGTGGGGGAGGGAGGGGGCTGCCCACAATTTGTATGTGCTGCCCACCACTTGCTTTATTTTATTTTTATTTTTTACCCTGCTCTCGCTTCAATGTTATTAATGTAGAATAACTAGAAAATAAACCCACCATAATTTGTTAAACTTTGTCTGTGTGCCCCCTTGGAGTCAGCTTTTACATTTTATAACTTTCTTCTTGCTTTGGGACACTAAAGCGCGTAATTGCTCCTGTTTGGTACTAACTATTCTTTTACCGTTGCCTTCTACACGGACTATGCTCATCATATCCGGTGTGAAGTCCTCATGCACATGACTGTATTCTCTAATCTTAGAAGGTCTGTGTCCTGGCAGCATCACAGGTTGGTTTATGGTAGAATTTGCACATGGGCATGCGAGTGATTTACATACAGTATCTTTCATACAGTTGTGTGCATGAGAACTTGCATGCTTGCTGAATAGACTATCCTTCCAGATATGCTGTCCTGCAATTTCTTCTATTAAAGGGATTGTACACTACTTTTACATTGCTGGCCTATGCGTAGGATAAATCAACGTCTGATCGGTCAGGCTTTGACAACCTGAATCCCCACTGATCATAGCTGCCCAGTGCCGGAGCTGCCCAGTGCCGGAGCTGCCCAGTGCCGGAGCTGCCCAGTGCCGGAGCTGCCCAGTGCCGGAGCTGCCCAGTGCCGGAGCTGCCCAGTGCCGGAGCTGCCCAGTGCCGGAGCTGCCCAGTGCCGGAGCTGCCCAGTGCCGGAGCTGCCCAGTGCCGGAGCTGCCCAGTGCCGGAGCTGCCCAGTGCCGGAGCTGCCCAGTGCCGGAGCTGCCCGCCAGGTTACTGCACAGCTGCGTCCGATTTGGAATGCAAGGCTCATCTGCAGTACTCAGCCGTGGCCACTATAAGAAAACTGAGCTGCTCTGGAACTCAGCATGTCTGGCTGCCCACTGTCGGAACTGAGAACAGCTGATCAGCGGGGGGGTGCAGGGTGTCGGACCCCAGCCAATCAGACATTGACCTGTCCAAAAGATGGGCCAGCAATGTAAAGGTAATGGACAACCCCTTTTAAAGGACTTGTCTGTTTTAAAGGAATTATTCCCTCTTGGATATTTGATACCTTGTACTTGTAGATGGGTGAGAGTCCAACGACTGGAACGATCACACACACCTTCAGAAAGGGGTTTATCCCAGTTAGACTTGAGCAGCAGAGCACATGATTGACCGCCCCTCCAATCATTGTCCATAGGACTACTAAGCATTTTCCTCCTGACTTTATTTTTGCCAGATCTACAAATAAAATGCATGGAGCAACCATCAGGATTGCAAGCTGCTCTTTCAGTCTAACTGGAATAAGTACCCCCTTTGTGGCATTGTTAGGGGGTGGTCCGGCCCCCACTGATCTAGAAGTCATCACTGCTGATGATCAAATAGTAACTATTCGTGTTCAGATTATCGGTAACAAATCCCAAAGTAGTCATCCGGTATTCATCATGAATAATGAACCTAATGCAAGTCAACACGGTACCCGAGCATTTTCCTTGTCATGCTGAATACTCTACTCAATGTTATTTGAACACACTACCATGTTTTCCAAAAATAAGACCTCCCCGAAAAATAAGCCCTAGCAGAGGTTTTCAGCATTTTTGGAGGAAGGCTTAAATATAAGCCCTCCCCCGAAAATAAGCCCTAGTTGCAGTCAATGAAGTGTCCGTGCAGCTTAAAAAAAGTTAGATACTGCAGGACTCTTCATTATAGACAACGGACACACCGCAATCACACTCACCAGATGCCGAGCAGGAGGACCTGCAGTGATGACACACATTCGATCTCACACACATTGGATCGCACACACAAACACTCACCACATCCAGTGACAGATTCCTTCCTGCTGGCAGACTCCTGAGAGGGCAGTGCAGTGAAGCACAAGGACCTGTGCAATGCTTGCTTACAGGACCTGCGGACACACGTGACTTCTTCCCATCATTCCCTGCGGCCGGAAGCATTCTGTAACGCTGTATGTGATGAGTGAGTGATCTGCTGTGTGTGGGGGCCAGAAGCAGGGGAGGATAGCGTGTAGCACCCACCGGAGATCACAGGAAGGACCTGGGAGCCATGTAGAAGTCGGGGTCTGGTAAGTATGAGTCCTCTGGGAAGGGGAGGATGGGGTTGGTAAACTTGCCCAACCATGTTTCTCCAAGAATAAGACCTCCAAAAATCAGCCCTAGTGCTTTTTTGGGGGGCAAAAAAAAAGTATAAGACAGTTTTATTTTTGCAAAAAACACTGTATTTGCCCATCTCTAGTTATCGCCTATCCTTCTGGCGATGGGTGACACCTAGTTTTCATCTGATAACCCTTTTATCCTATAAGAGGGGAGGACAGTGAAACCTCTGACCTATATCTCTAGCCAAAGGACGCAAAACGAAAAATATGGTTTCTTAAAGCTTTGGGCTCTTGCGTTGACCCCCAGCAGTAAGTATTAAAACTATGCTTTGTAGGTGAGAATATTCACTACAAAAGTACAAGGAGGGCCTGGATGCCTTCCTTGAAAAGTCTTTTTTATGGGTAGTTAATTCTGTGATTGGATGTTCCAGGAACTAGTATGATTTAAACGTGGAGTTGGGAAAGAATTTTATTTATTTATTTATTTTTTTTTTACAGTGAATTTGCCAGCAGGTTTTCGCTATTTAAGCATGCTGCATGGGTTAACACAGAAAACTGCAGCATGCCTGTCTTGTCGCAGTCCAATCTGTTGCTTATTTGCTATGTTTTAAGCAGCAGGACCCTTATCATTGCTTGACTAAATGGCACTTCAGCATGCCCCCTGCTGTGATTGATACCTAAAGGTACAGTCACACATAACGAGATCGCAGCTGAGTCACGGTTTCTATGACGCAGTAGCGATCTCGTTAGTGATCTCATTATGTGTGACATCTACCAGCGATCAGGCCCCTGCTGTGAGATCTCTAGTCGTTGCCGAATGGTCCAGGCCATTTTCTTCAAAGGTAATGTCCTGCTGGGCAGGACGCATCGCTGTGTTTGACACTGTGTGACAGGGTCACAGTGACTGCTGAGATCGTTATACAGGTCACTACTGCGACCTGTATCATTCCTGCATCGCTGGTAAGATCTGACTGTGACATCTCACCTGCGACCTCCCAGCGACTTACCAGTGATCCCCATCAGGTCGCGTCGTTTTCGGGATCGCTGGTAAGTCGTTGTGTGTGACTGGGCCTTTATACTCAATGTACAATCTCTATAGATGGGCTGGGGCAGCTCTCTGGGCTCAGCTACATGACTAAAGGTTCTGATTGTGTCAGAATGGTTGTACCCAGTAATCTAAGTGATACATCACTGGATTCAGAATCTTTGCCTACATCATGCAGCTCTCAGATAACATGGCAATAACCTGATGACAGATTCCCTTTAAGGCTGCTTTCACACATCCGTTTTTTCCTGTGCAGCATAATACGGCGCTTTGCAGAAAAAACGCAACTGTTTTTGGGGTTTTTTTCCCGCCGGTTGCGGTTTTCCCCCATAGACTTGCATTAGCGCCGTATTGTGCCGCATGGCCTTGCGTTGCTTCCGGTTTTTGCCGGATGCGGCATATTTAGCCCATGCGGCGGCTGGATGGAACATTGCCTGGCATGTTTTTGTGTGCGGTGAAAAAAAACGCATCGTGCCAGATCCGGCGCGATTTACAATGCAAGCCTATGGACGCCGGATGCGTTTTTTCTTTTTCGCTCCTAATTGGGAGACCCAGACAATTGGGTGTATAGCTACTGCCTCCGGAGGCCGCACAAAGTACTACACTTAAAAGTGTAAGGCCCCTCCCCTTCTGGCTATACACCCCCCCGTGGGAGCACGGGTCCCTCAGTTTTTGCTTTGTGCGAAGGAGGTCAGACACGCACGCATAGCTCCACTGTTTAGTCAGCAGCAGCTGCTGACTATGTCGGATGGAAGAAAAGAGGACCCATACTAGGGTCCCCAGCATGCTCCCTTCTCACCCCACTTTCTGTCGGCGGTGTTTGTTAAGGTTGAGGTACCCATTGCGGGTACGGAGGCTGGAGCCCACATGCTGATTCCTTCCCCATCCCCATTAGGGCTCTGGGCGAAGTGGGATTTTACCGGTCTCCAGGCACTGAGACCGTGCTCCATCCGCAGCCCCTGGAGAAGCCGCTGGATATGGAGCGGAGTATCGTCAGGGACATGGCCCTGCTCCGTCAAGGTACTCTGTGTCCCCGTGCATACGCGCGCACACCGCAGCATTGCTGGGTGTGTTAGTGCGCCGGGGACAACAGCGCTGCTGCGCTTGTGCCATTTCCTCACTTCAGCTTAGCTGAGTGGGTAGACTCAGGGAGAACGGTCGCGCCGGCCGCTGGGACTGCGACGCGGCTGGGACTTGTGGTGCGCCGGGGACTTCCGCGCTGGCCGTGCATATATCACGGCCGCGCTTATTACTACAGTCCCCGGCTTTTTGCGGCCTAGTTCGTTCGTTCCCGCCTCCGCACCTGCCAGTCAGGAGGAGGGCGGGACGCTGTACAGAGCATCAGCGCTGAGGGCTGGAGTCGTTTTTACATACTCCAGCCCTCACACCAGGCACAGTAGGACGCAGTTTCCCGCTCTTTGTTTGTGGCACGCCCACGGTCCGCCCCTCTTCACAGAACGCCGGCAGCCATTCCTGCCTGCACGCTGAGCTGCAGAGGGGAGACGGGGAGACCCAGACACGGGATTCTACGGCCTCATACCCGCTGTTCAGCGGGCGGTAAGCAGCCTCAAGGGCTCACCCCCACTTGTGCCGTTTGTATACTGAGTATTTTGTGTTTGCAAATACTTTGTACTGTACGGTCGCTGGTGATTCTCGGCTATACCCCCTCCTAGATTACAAGGAGGCAACAGCATGTCGTCCGCAAAACGCAAGGGTGCCAAGGCACAGACATTATATACTGCCTGTACCGCATGTGGGGCTGCTCTACCGGCAGGTTCCACTGACCCCCATTGTGTGCAGTGCTCGGCTCCTGTGCAACTTGCACAGCCGGGGCCTCTGCTGGACGTGACCCAGGGTGTACCACCTGGGAATGCTGTCCAGGTGACAGGAACGGAGTTTGCAGCTTTTGCTGACAGATTGTCTATGACCATGTCAAAGATTCTTGAAACATTGCAGTCTAGACCAGTAACTCAGACCATGGACACTGTGGCATCATTGCTCCCTGGTCCCCCTCAGCTGGAACACTTCCAAGCTCCGGGGGTGTCACATGCACCCCAGGGTGACGATTCTGACTCGGACGACAGTCCCAGACAACCTAAGCGGGCTCGTTATGAGGGGCCCTCAACTTCGTCTCACTGGTCAGGATCCCAGCGGGACGAATCTATGGGTGATGAGGCGGATGTAACTGATCAAGATTCTGATCCTGAGACCGCTCTCAATCTGGATACACCGGATGGTGACGCCATAGTGAATGATCTTATAGCGTCCATCAATAGAATGTTAGATATTTCTCCGCCAGCTCCTACTGAGGAGGAGGCAGCTTCACAGCAGGAGAAATTCCATTTCAGATATCCCAAGCGTAAATTAAGCACTTTTCTGGACCACTCTGACTTTAGAGATGCAATCCAGAAACACCACGCTTATCCTGAGAAGCGGTTTTCTAAACGGCTTAAAGATGCACGCTATCCTTTTCCCCCTGACGTGGTCAAGGGTTGGACCCAGTGTCCCAAGGTTGACCCTCCAATCTCCAGGCTTGCAGCTAGATCCTTAGTTGCAGTAGAAGATGGAGCGGCACTTAAAGATGCCACTGACAGGCAGATGGAGCTCTGGCTGAAATCCATCTATGAAGCTATTGGAGCGTCGTTGGCGCCAGCTTTTGCAGCCGTATGGGCACTCCAAGCTATTTCAGCTGGGCTTATACAAGTCGACTCGGTCACACGTACATCTGCCCCGCAGGTGGCACCATTGACCTCTCAAATGTCTGCATTCGCGTCTTACGCGATTAATGCTGTCCTGGACTCTACGAGCCGTACGGCGGTGGCGTCAGCCAACTCCGTGGTTTTGCGCAGAGCCCTGTGGTTGAGAGAATGGAAAGCAGATTCTGCTTCCAAGAAGTGCTTAACCAGTTTGCCTTTTTCTCGTGACCGATTGTTTGGGGAGCGTTTGGATGAAATCATTAAACACTCCAAGGGTAAGGACTCATCCTTACCTCAACACAGACAAAACAAGCCCCAACAAAGGAGGGGTCAGTCTGGTTTTCGGTCCCTTCGAGGCTCAGGCAGGTTCCAATTCTCCTCGTCCAAAAGGACTCAAAAGGATCAGAGAGGCTCAGATTCTTGGCGGACTCAGTCACGCCCAAAAAAGGCAGCAGGAAGAACCGTTACCAAGACGGCTTCCTCATGACTTTCAGCCTCCTCTCTCCGCATCCTCGGTCGGTGGCAGGCTCTCCCGCTTTGGCGGCATTTGGCTGTCACAGGTCAAAGACCGTTGGGTGAGAGACATTCTGTCTCACGGGTACAGGATAGAGTTCAGCTCTCGTCCTCCAACTCGTTTCTTCAGAACTTCCCCACCGCCCGCCCGAGCCGATGTTCTGCTGCAGGCGGTGGCCGCTCTAAAGGCGGAAGGAGTGGTGACTTCCGTTCCTCTTCAGGAACAACGTCACGGTTTTTACTCCAATCTGTTTGTGGTGCTAAAGAAGGACGGGTCCTTTCGGCCCGTCCTGGATCTAAAGTTGCTCAACAAACACGTAAAAACCAGGAGGTTCCGGATGGAATCTCTACGCTCCGTCATAGCCTCAATGTCTCAAGGAGATTTCTTAGCATCAATAGACATCAAAGATGCTTATCTTCATGTGCCGATTGCGCCAGAGCATCAGCGTTTTCTACGCTTCGTTATAGAAAGCGAACACCTGCAGTTCGTAGCGTTACCTTTCGGGCTGGCAACAGCCCCTCGGGTCTTCACCAAGGTCATGGCAGCAGTAGTAGCTGTCCTGCACTCGCAGGGTCACTCCGTGATCCCGTATTTGGACGATCTACTTATAAAGGCACCCTCTCAAGAGGCATGCCAACACAGTCTGAACGTGGCACTGAAGACTCTCCAGAGTTTCGGGTGGATTATCAACTTTTCAAAGTCAAATCTAATCCCGACCCAATCACTAACATATCTTGGCATGGAGTTTCATACTCTCTCAGCGATAGTGAAGCTTCCACTGGGCAAGCAGTGCTCTCTGCAGACAGGGGTGCAATCTCTCCTGCAGAACCAGTCCCACTCCTTGAGGCGCCTCATGCATTTCCTAGGGAAGATGGTGGCAGCAATGGAAGCAGTCCCTTTCGCGCAGTTTCATCTGCGCCCTCTACAATGGGACATTCTCCGCCAATGGGACGGGAAGTCGACGTCCCTCGACAGGGATGTCTCCCTCTCTCAGGCAACCAAGGACTCTCTCCGATGGTGGCTTCTTCCCACCTCATTGTCAAAAGGAAAGTCGTTCCTACCCCCATCCTGGGCGGTGGTCACGACAGATGCGAGCCTATCAGGGTGGGGAGCAGTGTTTCTTCACCACAGGGCTCAGGGTACGTGGACTCAGAGAGAGTCCACCCTTCAGATCAATGTTCTGGAAATCAGAGCAGTCTATCTTGCTCCGCCAGCCTTCCAACAGTGGCTCGACAAGCCTTTCAAGAAGTCCGGCGGATTCTGACGTGGGTGGAAAACACAGCATCCACCATATCCGCAGTTCACATCCCAGGCGTGGAAAACTGGGAAGCAGACTTTCTCAGTCGCCAGGGCATGGACGCAGGGGAATGGTCCCTTCACCCGGACGTGTTTCAGGAGATCTGTCGCCGCTGGGGGATGCCGGACGTCGTCCTGATGGCGTCACGGCACAACACCAAGGTCCCGGTTTTCATGGCACGGTCTCACGATCACCGAGCTCTGGCGGCAGACGCCTTAGTTCAGGATTGGTCGCAGTTCCGACTACCTTATGTGTTCCCACCTCTGGTATTGTTGCCCAGAGTGCTCCGCAAAATCAGGTCCGACTGCCGTTGCGCCATTCTCGTCGCTCCAGACTGGCCAAGGAGGTCGTGGTACCCGGATCTGTGGCATCTCACGGTAGGACAACCGTGGGCGCTACCAGGCCGTCCAGACTTGCTGTCTCAAGGGCCGTTTTTCCATCTGAATTCTGCGGCCCTGAACCTGACTGTGTGGCCATTGTGTCCTGGATCCTAGGGACCTCAGGTTTATCTCATGATGTTGTTGCCACCATGAGACAGGCTAGGAAACCATCCTCCGCCAAGATCTACCACAGAACGTGGAAGATATTCTTATCTTGGTGCTCTGCTCAGGGAGTTTCTCCCTGGCCATTTGCATTGCCTATTTTTCTTTCCTTCCTGCAGTCTGGGTTGGAAAAAGGTTTGTCGCTTAGCTCCCTTAAAGGACAAGTCTCTGCGCTATCCGTATTCTTTCAGAAGCGCCGGGCGCGACTTCCTAAGGTACGCACGTTCCTGCAGGGGGTTTGTCATATCGTTCCCCCTTACAAGCGGCCATTGGAACCCTGGGATCTGAACAAGGTTCTAATTGCTCTCCAGAAGCCACCTTTCGAGTCTATGAAGGAGATTTCCTTTCTCGGCTTTCACAGAATGTGGCTTTTCTGGTGGCGGTCACGTCTCTTCGGAGAGTGTCAGAGCTGGCGGCGCTATCTTGCAAATCTCCCTTCCTGGTGTTTCACCAAGACAAGGTAGTACTGCGTCCAATTCCAGAGTTTCTTCCCAAGGTGGTATCTTCCTTTCATCTCAATCAGGATATCACTTTACCATCTTTGGGTCCTCATCCAGTTCATCAATGTGAAAAGGATTTGCATTTGTTGGATCTGGTGAGAGCACTCAGAATCTACTTTTCCCGCACGGCGCCCCTGCGCCGCTCGGATGCACTCTTTGTCCTTGTCGCTGGTCAGCGTAAAGTGTCGCAAGCTTCCAAATCCACCCTGGCTCGGTGGATCAAGGAACCAATTCTTGAAGCCTACCGTTCTTCTGGGCTTCCGGTTCCTTCAGGGCTGAAGGCCCATTCTACCAGAGCCGTGGGTGCGTCCTGGGCATCACGGCACCAGGCTACGGCTCAGCAGGTGTGCCAGGCGGCTACCTGGTCGAGTCTGCACACCTGTACCAAACATTATCAGGTGCATACCTATGCTTCGGCGGACGCCAGCCTAGGTAGACAAGTCCTGCAGGCGGCGGTGGCCCACCTGTAAGAAAGGGCTGCCTGACAGCCCGATCGCGAGGTATTCTTTTACCCACCCAGGGACTGCTTTTGGACGTCCCAATTGTCTGGGTCTCCCAATTAGGAGCGAAAAAGAAGAAGGGAATTTTGTTTACTTACCGTAAATTCCTTTTCTTCTAGCTCCAATTGGGAGACCCAGCACCCGCCCTGTTTTTTCTGAGGGTATTTGTTTTTCGGGTGCACATGTTGTTCATGTTGATAAGTTACGTTCTCCGATATTGTTTATCGGATTGAATTTGTTTTTGAAACAGTTATTGGCTTTCCTCCTTCTTGCTTTTGCACTAAAACTGAGGGACCCGTGCTCCCACGGGGGGGTGTATAGCCAGAAGGGGAGGGGCCTTACACTTTTAAGTGTAGTACTTTGTGCGGCCTCCGGAGGCAGTAGCTATACACCCAATTGTCTGGGTCTCCCAATTGGAGCTAGAAGAAAAGGAATTTACGGTAAGTAAACAAAATTCCCTTCTTTTTTAAACTGCGCATGCTCGGTATCAAGCAGCATCCGTCAAAAAACGGACGGGCCGCATGGAAAAACATATGCAACGGATCCGGTTTTTTCGCCGCATCCGTTGCCTAGATTTTTGAGCTGCACTGCAAAAACCGTATGTGTGAAAGTAGCCTTATACAGAGCAATTCGCATCTGCCTGATTTTTGCTTTCTTCTCAAACATTTCAGAGTATAGATCAATGGACTTGTCAAGCATGAACCTTTTAAAAACTAGGAATATGGCACCTCTGTGGATACTTAAAGCAGCAGTTCACCTTCATTGGTGTAGTTTTCCAAAGTTGCGGCACAAAAAAAAATACATTTTTACCACGACTTGGGAGGGAAATAAGAAACACTACTAGTTTTGTGTACTTGTAAATACTGACACCTTAGGCCCCTTTCACACATCAGTCACAATCTGTTGAATTTTGAAAGAAAAGAAAAAAAAAACCTGATCCGGCGACTGATGCTGCTGGATCCGTTTTTTTTCTCATCGACTTGTATTAGCGATGGATTGCGACAGATGGTCTTACGTTTTATCCGTCGTAAAATGTTTGTCCGGTGGATGGAGACTATGGCCAATGTAACCTCTTGTGTACGTCAAAAAAAAAAAAAAAAAAAACAGTGATGAATCAGTCGCCGTCCATCGTTTGGTGGAATGGAAGACTATGGGCGCTAGATCCGTCAAATGATGGAATCCGGTGACTGATTCAGTTTTTTTTTTTTTTTTAACTGCGCATGCTCCAATTACTTTTTAGCCCCCAGCTAGTCGGATCCGTTGCAAAATGGATCCATCATATCAGTTTAGCCACGATCTGCGACAGATCCGTCGTGAAAACTGATTATGACTGATGTATGAAAGGGGCCTAAAATGACATTCACAAAGGTTATACTTTACTGTGTAAATTACTAATTGTTTCAGGATCTCTGCTGCATTCTCATTTTTGCATAAAATATATATTTATTTATTTTTTTACCCTAATCAAGGTAAATAATGATCCGTAAATTGCCAATGAGGGTTTACCATAAAGGTAATTAATTTTAGAAATATTTCCAGGAACTGTTTAATAAAAAAAAAAAATGTCCGAACAGTGTACTAAAAATTGTCACTTAAGCAGGAAGTGTGGATGTGTTGGGTCTGGTATATGGGATTGCAAAGTCACTAGCACCACTTGACTCCTGCCATTGATTTGACTCCTTAATAATGCAGCTATTAGATCTGTAAGGGTATGTGCCCACGATCAGTTTGTTTTGGATGCAGCGTGTTTTTTCACTGCATCCAAAACGCTGTACAGTACAAGCACAGTGGATGGGATTTCTAGAAATCCCATGCCCACTGTGCGTGTGCGGCCAGCAGCGAAAACTGAACTGCGGTGTGGCTTTCTGAGCTGCAACCATGTCAATTCTTTGCTGCAAAGTTGCAAGCGGTCCCCGTAGGGAGAACCGAAGCGAGAGACTGCAGCGCCCCCGAACCCTGATCGTCGGCACGAGCAGCTGCGGTGACCTATGGAGGAGAGTCATGGCCCCACAGGTCAAGACCCATCGCGTCCAGGACACAGCAGGCCCGCATCGTGGGCATGTACCTTAAGAGCTATACGCTAATTTTATCATACAACTAGCTGTACTACCTGGCTTCGCCCGGGTTAATAACTGTTGTTAACAAAATAGAATGTTTGTTTGTCGCTCCATTGGGAGACCCAGACAATTGGGTGTATAGCTACTGCCGCCGGAGGACACACAAAGTATTACACTTAAAAGTGTAAAGCCCCTCCCCTCTGCTATACACCCTCCCGTGCATCACGGGCTCCTCAGTTTTTATGCTTTGTGCGAAGGAGGCACACATCCACGCAAGCTCCACAATTTGGTCAGCAGCAGCTGCTGACTAGATCGGATGGAAGAAAAGAGGGCCCATAACAGGGCCCCCAGCATGCTCCCTTCTCACCCCACTGAGTCGGCGGTGTTGTTAAGGTTGAGGTACCCATTGCGGGTACACAGGCAGGAGCCACATGCTGTTTTCCTTCCCCATCCCTTATGGGCTCTGGGCGAAGTGGGATACTATCCGGTCATCCAGGCACTGGGACCGGCCTCCATCCGCAGCCCCTGTGGGATTCTGCCGGACGGAGACGGAGTATCATCAGGGACAGGGCCCTGCATCTACAGGTACTCTGTGTCCCCTTGGGGACGGTGCATAGAGCACCTTGGCCTCAGACGCTGCAGCGCCCGAGGTGATTCGTATGACGCCGGGACTACCGCGCCGACCGCGCCTGCCTGCCGGCCGCGGTTTATAACTTTAGTCCCCGGCTTTTGCGGCCTAGTGCCTTTTCACTCCCGCCCACGGCCCTGCCAGTCAGGGGGAAGGGCGGGACGGTCGGTCTAACGCCGACAGTGAGAGCTGGAGCACACTTCGCTGTCCTCCATCACCCTCACTATGCACTCCGCGGCGCAGAGGTACTCAGTGTCCCCGTGGGGACGGTGCATGGAGCACCTTGGCAGATTGGGCAGTGACTGCTGGGTTGGTACGGTACTACCGCGCCGACCCCGCCTGCCGGCCGGCCGCGGTGTTTAACTTTAGCACCCGGCTTTCGCGGCCTAGTGCATTAATCTCCCGCCCCCGGACCTGCCAGTCAGGGGGAAGGGCGGGACAGTCGGGCTGACGCCGACAGTGAGGGCCGGAGCACACTTCGCTGTCCTCCATCACCCTCACTAAGCTCTCTGCGGCGCAGAGGTACTCAGTGTCCCCTTGGGGACGGTGCATGGTGCACCTTGGCAGATTGGGCAGTGACTGCTGGGTTGATACGGTACTACCGCGCCGAACGCGCCTGCCGGCCGGCCGCGGTGTTTAACTTTAGCTCCCGGCTTTTGCGGCCTAGCGCCTTAAACTCCCGCCCCTGGCCCTGACAGTCAGGGGGAAGGGCGGGACGGTCAGTCGGAGGCTAACAGTGAGGGCTGGAGCACACTTGGCTGTCCTCCGCCCCCCTCACGTTTTCACTCAGGGCACCAGATTCCCGCACTTTTGGGGTTACGCCCACGGCTCCCCCCTCCACTGTATACGCCGACAGCCATGTTTTAAGCAGCACATACTGCTTCAGGGTCGGTACGCCAGGGGGCTTCTTCTTGATGCTGGGCCCCCTAGAGTGATGAAATGTATATATGGATATATATTTTTGTATGCAGTTTCACAGTTCGGCTGTACATGTGTATCCTCAGTGATCGCTGTGACATTGCTCGGGCCATGTGGCACTCGCTCAGCCGGAGCCGGGGGCACTGGTTGAACTCCGCCGGCGTTACCTGTCCAGGCGGCAGGGACAGAGTTGCAGCTTTTGCTGAGAAACTGAGTCATTTTCACTATCCATGTCTCAGGCTATGGACAAATGGTCGGCTAAGAGACTAGGTGTTTGCAGTCCAGACCGGTCCCTTACACAGGCCCCGGGCACTGCGGGATCGCCCCAGGCCTCTATCGGTCTGCGACGAAGCGTGTTCCTGGGGTGGCCTCTAGTTATGACGTGGGGTACTCCAGCATGAACCGCAGTCCCAGTCCGGCTAAGCAGCCTTGCTTGGAATCTTCCCCGACTTCTTCAAGGGCCTCAGCTTGAGGACCCTCTAGAGGATGGGGCGGAGGTCGCAACCCAGGACTCTGTCCGGACGTGGCTCTAAAGGCTTCACAGATACTGTACAGAAGCACACCTTCCCGGACAAGCGTTTTACTGAACGCCTTATAACACACGTGGTCCCTTCCCCTCTGACGTTGTTAAGGTTTGGGCTCAGTGTCATAAGGTGCCCTCCAGTCTCTTGACTGGCGGCTAGATCAGTAGTAGCAGTGGCTGACGGGTCCACGCTCAAGAATGCCACGGACAGACAGATAGAACTCCTAATGAGATCCATCTATGAACCCATAGGCGCGTCCGTTGCCCCAGCCTTTGCAGGGGCGGGCACTCCATGCTATCTCAGCTGCTCTGTCTCAGATTAATGCGGTCTGCTCCGCATTTAGCGTCTTTGACGTCTCAGGCGGTGGTATTTTCATCCTCCGCCGTGCACAGAGAACCTTTTCTGCATGGCGGTCCAGGTCAGGGGAGTGGTCCCCACGTGTCCAAGACCGATGTAGGAGACATTCTGTCTTACGGTCACAGGATAGAGCTCAGTTCTCGTCCTCCGACTCGTTGCTTCAGAGCATCTCCGTCCCCCGAGCGAGCCGATGCATTTCCAGGCGGTGAACACCAGATAGGACGGATCACTCCACCCCGTTCTGGACTTCACACTGCTCAACGGACAGAGAACCTGACGGTTCCGGATGGAATCTCTCCGCTTTGCCATCGCCTTTGATGGCCCAAGGAGACCTCCTAGCATCAATCGACATCAGGGATGCTTATCTCCACGTGCCGATTGTACCAGAATTTCAGCGCTTCCTGCGCTTCGCCATAGGGGACGAACACCTTCAGTTCGTGGCACTAACTCTCGGCCTGGCGACAGCCCCACGGGCCTTCACCAAGGTCATGACAACGGTGGTAGCGGTCCTACACTCTCAGGGACACTCGGTGATCCTTTACTTAGACTATCTGCTGGTCAAGGCTCCCTCTCGGGTGGCATGCCAACACAGCCCGAACATTGCTCTAGAGACTCTCCAGAGATTCGGGTGGATCATCAATTTACCAAAGTCAAGATTGACACCGGCCCAATCACTGACATATCTCAGCATGGAGTTTCATACTCTCTCAGCGATAGTGAAGCTTCCGCTGGACATACAGTGTTCACTACAGACAGGGGTGCAATCGCTCCTTCGAGCCCAGTCACACCCTTTGAGGCGCCTCATACACTTCCTAGAGAAGTTGGTGGCAGCAATGGAGGCAGCTCAGTTTGCGCAGATTCATCTGCGTCCACTTCAATGGGACTTTCTCCGCAAATGGGACAGCAAATCGACGTCCCTCGACAGGAACGTTGCTCCTTCTCGGGCAGCCAAGGCATCCCTTCAGTGGTGGCTTCTTCTCACTTCTTATCGAAGGAAAAATCCTTCCTGCCCCCAACCTGGGCTGTGGTCACGGCTGACGCGAGTCTGTCAGGGAGTCTTCCCCCGCCACAGGGCTCAGGGTACATGGACTCAACAGAGTCCTCCCTCCAGATCAATGTTCCGGAGGTGAGGGCAGTGTATCTAGCCCTAAAAGCGTTCCAGCCATGGCTGGAATGCAGGCAGATCCGATTTCAGTTGGACATCGCCACGGCGGTGGCATACATCAACCACCAAGGCGGCACAAGCAGTCGGCAAGCCTTCCAGGAAGTCCGGCGGATTCTGCTGTCGGTGGAAGCCACAGCCTCCACCATCTCCGCAGTTCACATCCCGGGCGTAGAAAACTGGGAAGCAGTCTTTCTCAGTCGCCGGGCATGGACGCAGGGGAATGGTCTCTTCACCCGGACGTGTTTCAAGAGATTTGTTGCCGCTGGGTGAAGCCGAACGTCGACCTATTGGCGTCCCGGCACAACAACAAGGTCCCGGCATTCATGGCACGTTCTCAAGACCAGATTGGTCGCAGTTTCCACTGCCTTACGTATTTCCTCCTCTGGCGATGCTGCCCAGAGTGTTACGCAAGATCAGGTCCGACTGCCGCCGCGCCATCCTCGTCGCTCCAGACTGGCCGAGGAGGTCGTGGTACCCGGATCTGTGGCATCTCACGGTAGGCCAACCGTGGACACTACCAGGCCGGCCAGACTTGCTATCTCAAGGGCCGTTTTTCCATCTGAATTCTGCGGCCCTCAACCTGACTGCGTAGCCTTTGAGTCCTGGATCCTAGCGTCTTCAGGGTTATCTCAAGAGGTCATTACCACTATGAGACAGGCCAGGAAACCAACGTCCGCCAAGATCTACCACAGGACGTGGAAGATCTTCTTATCCTGGTGCTCTGATCAGGGTTTTACTCTGGCCATTCGCCTTGCCCACTTTTCTGTCCTTCCTTCAATCCGGAATGGAAAAGGGGTGGTCTCTCGATTCCCTTAAGGGACAAATTTCGGCGCTTTCTGTGTTTTTTCAAAAGCGTCTAGCCAGGCTTCCTCAGGCACACACGTTTCTGCAGGGGGTTTGCCACATAGTCCCTCCTTCCAAGCGTCGGCTAGAACCCTGGGATCGGAACAGGGTGATACCGGCTCTTCAGGAACCACCCTTCGAGCCAATGAGGGATATTTCTCTTTCACGCTTTTCGCAGAAGGTGGTCTTCCTAGTGGCAGTCACGTCACTCCGCAGAGTGTCTGACATAGCAGCACTGTCATGCAAAGCCCCCCTTCCTGGTGTTTCACCAGGACAAGGTGGTTCTGCGTCCGGTTCCGGAATTTCTCCCGAAGGTGGTATCCTCTTTTCATCTCAATCAGGATATCTTCTTACCTTCTTTTTGGTCCTCATCCAGTTCACCGATGTGAAAAGGATTTGCACTTGTTAGGTCTGGTGAGAGCACTCAGACTCTACATTTCTCGTACGGCGCACCTGCGCCGCTCGGATGCGCTCTTTGTCCTTGTCGCTGGCCAGCGTAAAGGGTCGCAGGCTTCCAAGTCAACTTGGCTCAGTGGATCAAGGAACCAATTCTTGAAGCCTACCGTTCTGCTGGACTTCCGGTCCCTTCAGGGCTGGAGGCCCATTCTGCCAGAGCCGTGGGTGCGTCCTGGGCATTGCTGCACCAGGCTACGGCTCAGCAGGTGTGTCAGGCGACTACCTGGTCGAGTCTGCACACTTTCACGAAGCACTATCTAGTGCATACCTACGCTTCGGCAGATGCCAGCTTAGGTACGCGAGTCCTTCAGGTGGCGGTTGTCCACCTGTAGGAAGGAGCCGTTTTACGGCTCTTTTACCGAGGTATTCTTTTACCCACCCAGGGACTGCTTTTGGACGTCCCAATTGTCTGGGTCTCCCAATGGAGCGACAAAGAAGAAGGGAATTTTGTTTACTTACCGTAAATTCTTTTTCTTCTAGCTCCAATTGGGAGACCCAGCACCCGCCCCTGTTCCCTTCGGGCTGTTGTTCTTTTGTGTACACATGTTGTTCAGATTGAATTGTTCTTGGTTATGGTTTCAGTTCTCCGAACATCCTTCGGATTGAATTTACCTTAGACCAATTTATAAGTTTCCTCCTTCCTGCTTTTGCACCAAAACTGAGGAGCCCGTGATGCACGGGAGGGTGTATAGCAGAGGGGAGGGGCTTTACACTTTTAAGTGTAATACTTTGTGTGTCCTCCGGAGGCAGTAGCTATACACCCAATTGTCTGGGTCTCCCAATTGGAGCTAGAAGAAAAGGAATTTACGATAAGTAAACAAAATTCCCTTCATTAACATTCCCGGGATAGAATGTATAAATAGAATATATTAACGCCCGGGATAGTAACTGTCTCTCTGTTTCTCTCCCATTCTCTGTTTGTCTCCCACTCTGAATATATCTCTGTCTCTCTCTCTATCTTTGTCTCTTTCCATGTCTGTCTCTCAATCTCTTTCCCTGTCTATCTATCTCTGTCTCTTTCCCTGTCTTTTTCCCTGTCTGTCTCTTTGTCTCTTTACCTGTCTCTTACCCTGTCTGTCTCTTTGCCTTTCTTTCCCTGTCTGTTTCCCTGTCTCTGTCTCTTTCCCTGTCAGTCTGTCTGTCTCTTTGTGTCTGTCTCTTACCCTGTCTATGTCTGTTTCTTACTCTTTCCCTGGCTGCATTGTGACACGCCAACATTCCATATAAGGGCGTGGCTGCGCATTCTTCTGAAGTTCTGGCCGCACTGTGGCTCCCAGCTCCATTCACTTTAATGGAGGCAGGTTTTCTGGCGAATAACTGTAAAGCGCGGGGTTAAAATTTCCCCTCAAAACATAGCCTATGACGTTCTCGGGGTCCAGACGTGTGAGTGTGCAAAATTTTGTGGCTGTAGCTGCGACGGCGTAGATGCCAATCCCGGACATACACACATACATACACACATTCAGCTTTATATATTAGATATAAATTTTTTCATTCATGTACTGCAAGCAGAGTAAAGGTAGCAAAAGATTAGTTATATAAAGCGGCAGTGCCTGAGTGGTTCCTGGGACTGTTCTTTTAGGTTACAGGTGCTTGATTTTGCAACCAGTAAGGTTCATTTTCACTCCCTGATTCTAGGAATACTCATTTTCTGATAATTCGTCTATGTATGCAGATTGCCATTCACCAATGGACAAGCAAAGCTCACTTAATCATTTAACGTGTGCTACCTAGTGACATACTATGGGGACGGACCGACCGATCTATTACAGATTATTCAGTGGGCATTGGAAAAGTGGTTTATCTCTTTAACACTTAGGTGACTGCCATCGCCTAGTGTAAAACCAACCTTCTACATATTAGGATTAATGGATGTTCACCTCCAGAAAGTATATACTCCTGAAAATAGTGCACGACAGTGTGATCCGTGTGACACGTATCGGAGAAATAAAATGATTTTCTTTACTACAGCTCTGCTGTCACTTGCTTCAGGGCCTGCTCATTATGCTCATGAATATTCACTGCGCTGTGGACCTGGAAGCAGCAGCATCGGAGACAGCAGAGTCAGGGACAGGCGAGTAAAAAGTTCCTGCTCTCAGTAGGCTATTGCGGACAGCACACAGTGAACACGTGTACCAAATTCACAGCACAGGGAGGGCCATGCGCACCTTCAATGTATCAGTAAAAAAATGTGTTTTTCACTAACGTATGAAAGAGGTCTTACGTCGTATAATAGCCCCCAGTCGCATCAGCTTATATCCATGATGACCCCTACTGTTCCACAGTGTGATGACCCCTAGTCAACCCCCCCTTATGCAGTGTAATAGCCCCCAGTCCCATCAGCTTATATCCATGATGACCCCTACCATCCCACAGTGTGATGACCCCTAGTCAACCCCCCCTTATGCAGTATAATTGCCCCCAGTAACACCAGCTTATATCCATGATGACCCCTACCATCCCACAGTGTGATGACCCCTAGTCAACCCCCCCTTATGCAGTATAATAGCCCTCAGTCCCATCAGCTTATATCCATGATGACCCCTACCATCCCACAGTGTGATGACCCCTAGTCAACCCCCCCTTATGCAGTATAATAGCCCCCAGTAACACCAGCTTATATCCATGATGACCCCTACCATCCCACAGTGTGATGACCCCTAGTCACCCCCCCCCCCTTATGCAGTATAATAGCCCTCAGTCCCATCAGCTTATATCCATGATGACCCCTACCATCCCACAGTGTGATGACCCCTAGTCAACCCCCCCTTATGCAGTATAATAGCCCCCAGTAACACCAGCTTATATCCATGATGACCCCTACCATCCCACAGTGTAATGACCCCTAGTCAACCCCCCCTTATGCAGTATAATAGCCCCCAGTAACACCAGCTTATATCCATGATGACCCCTACCATCCCACAGTGTGATGACCCCTAGTCAACCCCCCCTTATGCAGTATCATAGCCCCCAGTAACACCAGCTTACATCCATGATGACCCCTACCATCCCACAGTGTGATGACCCCTAGTCAACCCCCCCTTATGCAGTATCATAGCCCCCAGTAACACCAGCTTACATCCATGATGACCCCTACCATCTCACAGTGTGATGACCCCTAGTCAACGCCCCCTTATGCAGTATAATAGCCCCCAGTAACACCAGCTTATATCCATGATGACCCCTACCATCCCACAGTGTGATGGCGCCTAGTCAACCGCCTCCTCTTTACACAGAATAATGTCTCTCAGCCCACCCATTTACGCAGTATGATGGCACCTACAGACCCCACCCTACAATGGTCACATTATCCACCCTCTGTACACAGAATTATGGCGACTTCTGTCCACCACAGTTCCTCCGCCCTCTTATACAATGGTCCAAAGTTAACCCCAAAATGATGGCTTCAAAACTCCTCACCACATATTATGAGGCTCCACAGCCCCATACAAGTATTGATTGTTAAAAGAAAAACTACTTACCTGTCCCGGTTTTCCCAGCGTGCTGCTCCGCTTTGTGCAGCATGTGGATTGAGACACTGCACAGCCAAACGGATTGCAGGGTACTAGCGGGTCGCCATGGTTCTTTCTTTTAAGGACATTTCGTCATGTGGTAAACGACTGGTTCACCTTATTCTGTGGGTCGTAAGATTTGTGAAGTGTGTTAAGGCCGCTTTACACGCTGCGACATCGCTCAAGCGATCTCGTTGGGGTCACGGAATTTGTGACGCACATCCGGCCGCTTTAGCGATGTCGTTGCGTGTGACACCTATGAGCGATTTAGCATCGTCGCAAAAACGTGCAAAATCGCACATCGGTGACATGGGGGTCCATTCTCAAAAATCGTTACTGCAGCAGTAACGATGTAGCTCATCGTTCCTGCGGCAGCACACATTGCTCCGTGTGACACCGCAGGAACGAGGAACCTCTCCTTACCTGCGTCCCGCCAGCAATGCGGAAGGAAGGAGGTGGGCGGGATGTTCGTCCCGCTCATCTCCGCCCCTCCGCTTCTATTGGGCGGCGGTTCAGTGACGCTGCTGTGACTCTGAACGAACCGCTCCCTTAGAAAGGAGGCGGTTCGCTGCTCACAGCGACGTGCAGGGCAGGTAAGTAGTGTGACGGGTCCGCGCAAAGTTGTGCGCCACGGGCAGTGATTTGCCCGTGTCGCACAACCAATGGGGGTGTGTACCCACGCTAGCGATATCGGTCACGATATCGCAGCGTGTAAAGCGGCCTTTAGTTGCAAAGAACAAGGGTTGACATGTTTTACTTTATTGTTTCATTATGGAATTCACTATTACCTTACATTCTAAGGCCTCTTTTACATAGCTACATAAAACACACACGTGTTTCACGGTCCGTGGTGCTGGTGTGTGTGTTATCTGTGTGACATCTGGAAAGCTCAAGGATAGCATGAACTGGTATACTCACCTATCCCCGGCACTGCTGTCACTGCAGTCTTGCAGCGCTGGGGTCCTGGGTTCAAATCCCACCAAGGACGACATCTTCAAGGAGTTTGTATGTTCTCCCCGTGTTTGCGTGGGTTTCCTCCGGGTTCTCCGGTTTCCTCCCACACTCCAAAGACATACAGATAGGGACTCTAGATTGTGAGCCCCAATGGGGACAGTGTTGCCAATGTATGTAAAGCGCTGTGAAATCAATAGCGCTATATAAATGAATAAATATTATTATTATTACTTCCGGGTCTATACAGTGAATATGCAATGAGCATAATGAGCGGCCCGGAAGCAACAGCAGAGGCAGAGACAGGTAAGTATAAAAATGCTTTAGTTTTATGTCATCCGTGTTTCTTCCAGGACGTGTCACACTGATGCTGGAGAAAAACCGTGCTGCCGGACAAAAACGGCCATGCCGCTGTGTGGCGCACACGGTCCATGTGAAAACATGGACATGTATGCAGACCCATTCGTTTTAATGGGTCTACATGTGTTTGTGTCTCCGGTACATATGAAAACGGCGTCATACACTCCGGAGACACGGATGCATCAGAAGGTTCCTGATGTGCCTCCAGAGCACACACATGCACCCTACATATTAATAGTGCACCCCACATTTCAGAGCACATATAAGTGCACCCCCACAGTACTTCCGTGCACCCCACATTTCTATATACACCCAGGGCACTCCACAATACTACCATGAACCAACATTTCAGTGCACCCCAATATTCCCATGATCCCCCTGTGCAGCTCCATTCCCGCCTCCTATTTTCAGCGGGCCTCCAGACAATCACGTGACCGAGTGACGTCACCAGGTCCTTGCAGCCCGCGAGATTCGCCAAACTTTAGCGTTGGAAGCTAAAAGTCCCGCCGCCCTCAGGAGGTCACGTGACTGTGCGGCGCCGCCATCTGCAGCAGAGGAGCGAGGAGGCAACTGTCAGGAAAGTCCGTGCAGAACATATGACAAGACGGAACTGACCGGCCAGAGCAAGGAGGAAAGGCAGAAGTGCGTGCTGCAGGGACAATACATGGGGTTAGGGTGGGGGGTGCAAGGTAGTAAGGTCTGCTGGAGGCATATGGGGGGCGGTATAGTAGCAGTATGGGGGCCACTGGTCATGTATAGAATGCACTGAGAGGTTCTGGAGAATGGGGGGGGGGGGGTATGGTGGGAGAGTGGGGGGGCGCTGGTTCTATATAGCATGAAATTGAGAGGAGGTGCTGGAGAAGGGGGGGGGGGGAGGATGGTGGCAGAGTGGGGGGCAGTGGTTATGTATAGGATGAAACAGGTGCTGGAGAATGGCGGGGGGGGGGGTATGGTGGCAGAATGGGGAACGCTGGTTATGTATAGGATGAAATTGAGAGGTGCTAGAGAATTAGGGGGGGGAGTATGGGGCAGAGTGGGGGGCGCTCGTTTTATATAGGATGAAATTGAGGTGCTGGAGAATGAGGGGGTGGGGGGGAGTATGGGGCAGAGTGGGGGGCGCTCGTTTTATATAGGATGAAATTGAGAGGTGCTGGAGAATGAGGGGGTGGGGGGGAGTTTGGGGCAGAGTGGGGGGTTCTGGTTATATATAGGATGAAATTGAGAGGAGGTGCTGGAGAAGGGGGGGAGGATGGTGGCAGAGTGGGGGGCAGTGGTTATGTATAGCATGAAACAGGTGCTGGAGAATGGGGGGGGGTATGGTGGCAGAATTGGGAACGCTGGTTTTGTATAGGATGAAATTGAGAGGTGCTGGAGAATGAGGGGGGGGGGGGGGGAGTATGGGGCAGAGTGGGGGGCACTGGTTATATATAGGATGAAATTGAGAGGTGCTGGAGAATGAGGGGGTGGGGGGGGAGTATGGGGCAGAGTGGGGGGCACTGGTTATATATAGGATGAAATTGAGAGGTGCTGGAGAATGAGGGGGGGCGCTGGTTATATATAGGATGCACTGAGAGGTGCTGGAGAATGGGGGGGGTATGGTGGCAGAATGGGGGGCGCTGGTTATATATAGGATGAAATTGAGAGGTGCTGGAGAATGGGGGGGGGAGTATGGTGGCAGAGTGGGGGGCACTGGTTATGTATTGGATGAAATTGAGAGGTGCTGGAGAATGGGGGGGGGGGAGTATGGTGGCAGAGTGGGGGGCACTGGTTATGTATGGGATGAAACAGGTGCTGGAGAATTGGGGGGAGGGAATGGTGGCAGAGTTAAGGCCACTGGTTATATATGGGATGCACTGAGAGGTGATGGAGAATGGGGCGGGGGGCGAGTATGGTGGCAGAGTGGGGGGCACTGGTTATGGATAGGATGCACTGAGAGGTGCTAGAGAATTGGGGGGGGGGATGTGTGGGGGGCACTGCTTATGTATAGGATGCATTGAGAGGTGCTGGAGAATGGGGGGGGAGTATGGTGGCAGAGTGGGGGCGCTGGTTATATATAGGATGAAATTGAGAGGTGCTGGAGAATTAGGGGGGGGGGGGGAGTATGGGGCAGAGTGGGGGCGCTGGTTATATATAGGATGAAATTGAGAGGTGCTGGAGAATGGGGGGGGGGGAGTATGGTGGCAGAGTGGGGGGCACTGGTTATGTATTGGATGAAATTGAGAGGTGCTGGAGAATGGGGGGGGGGGAGTATGGTGGCAGAGTGGGGGGCACTGGTTATGTATGGGATGAAACAGGTGCTGGAGAATTGGGGGGAGGGAATGGTGGCAGAGTTAAGGCCACTGGTTATATATGGGATGCACTGAGAGGTGATGGAGAATGGGGCGGGGGGCGAGTATGGTGGCAGAGTGGGGGGCACTGGTTATGGATAGGATGCACTGAGAGGTGCTAGAGAATTGGGGGGGGGGGGATGTGTGGGGGGCACTGCTTATGTATAGGATGCATTGAGAGGTGCTGGAGAATGGGGGGGGGGGGAGTATGGTGGCAGAGTGGGGGCGCTGGTTATATATAGGATGAAATTGAGAGGTGCTGGAGAATTAGGGGGGGGGGGGGAGTATGGGGCAGAGTGGGGGCGCTGGTTATATATAGGATGAAATTGAGAGGTGCTGGAGAATGGGGGGGGGGGAGTATGGTGGCAGAGTGGGGGGCACTGGTTATGTATGGGATGAAACAGGTGCTGGAGAATTGGGGGGAGGGAATGGTGGCAGAGTTAAGGCCACTGGTTATATATGGGATGCACTGAGAGGTGATGGAGAATGGGGCGGGGGGCGAGTATGGTGGCAGAGTGGGGGGCACTGGTTATGGATAGGATGCACTGAGAGGTGCTAGAGAATTGGGGGGGGGGATGTGTGGGGGGCACTGCTTATGTATAGGATGCATTGAGAGGTGCTGGAGAATGGGGGGGGGGGGGGAGTATGGTGGCAGAGTGGGGGCGCTGGTTATATATAGGATGAAATTGAGAGGTGCTGGAGAATTAGGGGGGGGGGAGTATGGGGCAGAGTGGGGGCGCTGGTTATATATAGGATGAAATTGAGAGGTGCTGGAGAATGAGGGGGGGAGGAGTATGGTGGCAGAATGGGGGGTGCTGGTTATATATAGGATGAAATTGAGAGGTACTGGAGAATGGGGGTGGGGAGTATGGTGGCAGAGTGGGGGGCACTGGTTATGTATGGGATGAAACAGGTGCTGGAGAATGGGGCGGGGGGCGAGTATGGTGGCACAGTGGGGGAACTGTTATGTATAGGATGCACTGAGAGGTGCTGGAGAATGGGGGGGCGAGTATGGTGGCAGAGTGGGGGACACTGGTTGTATATAGGATGCACTGAGAGGTGCTGGAGAATGGCGGGGGAGTGTGGGGGGCACTGGTTATGTATAGGATGAAACAGGTGCTGGAGAATGGGGGGCAGGCAGTATGGTAGAGTAGGGGTCACTGGTTATGTATAGGAAAAACCTGAAAGGTACTGGAAAATGGGAGGGGTGGGTGTATGGTAGCAGTGTGGGTGCCACTGGTTATCTATAGGGTGCTGGAGAATGGGGGAACCTTGGTATCAGTGTGGCGGACACTGGTGAGATGTAAGGTACATTTGTGGGGTGCACGGCATCAGTGTGGGGGTGTGATTCTTGGCTGTATTACCTGCCAGTCAAACCTTTCTCTAGTTGACAGCTGACTGGATAATCAGGGGAAGGTGGGGCTGGTGGAGAATGGAGTGGGGATGGACAGGGACTCTGGAAGTGCTTTGACACTCTCAGAGCACTTAAGACTCAAATTACGTAGGAGAAGATCTGGTTTGCATTACTTTTCAGAGACCATGTAAAAGACCATGAGATGTAAGATACATTGGTGGGGTGCACTGGAGAGATTTAGGATGCGTGTGGAGGCTCATGGGGACCATTGGGATGCGTTGTAGTAGTGTATGAGATTTAGTCCCTTTCATGTCTTACAGCCAGCACTTGATGGACGGGACACGGCGGCGGTCAGCATCTAGGCGCAAGAGCTCCGGTCTTCTGGTGAACGCGTCCCCGGCTCAGGGAGGAGAGACGCAAGTCCTGTGCGAGGCGCTGAGGAAGCTGACATCAGTGACCAGGGCCATATCTGCCAATCTGCGAAATGTTAACACCAACCTGGAAAGGTGATTACTGTATGAGCTGTGCTGGTTACATGGAGGACCTCCTACTGCCTAATGATCTGCACTACAAGTCTCAGCATTCTTTGCCACCACAGTTGCTATTGCACTGTATATTATGGGATAGCTGGGATGTCATTGCGGGCACTACTTATGGCCGCTGCCTTGACGGAGCTACAGATGTCGCAGTGATAAACCTCTACACCCAGTCATTTACCCTCTTAACAGCCGGCCCACCTATAGTGGTTGTCTTTAAAGGGGGCAACGTGGCCGGCTCAGTTTCTAGTGCTTTTTGACTTGTATTGTGATGGACACAGTTATGGTTGCTCAGTGTCGAGAGATATTGTGCGGCCGTGTGACTATCACTTCTGGGGGGCCTTGTGGCAAGGAGTTAGTTTGGAGGGTATATGGCATTACTGAGACTGGAGCCTTTAACAGGGTTGTCTAAAATTTTAGTTGTGCGAAAGAAGCAAATGCAATTAAATGAAAAATAATCAGAACTCTCCACTAAATCCCTTTGCCGTTAGCGACCTCCGGCAGTTCCTGTACTCGTCTGCCTCTCATACCTGCTGTCTACTGCATGCACTTGTCCTCTGCAGCCAATCACAGGTCTTGATGTTCCTGTGCCAAACATGTGGGCATCACTGCTGTGGTTCCAATGGACACCTATGCACAGACTGTACATCATTTGTCATTTTCTGCTGGAAAGTGAACACAGAACAGCAGGGTCCATTGCTGCTTTTAGGGAATATTTTTTTAAAAAATAAATTTAAAAATATATATTTAGAATATGTATATTATATATAATTTTTTAGTGTGTACGGCTTAGGCTGCTTTCACACCTCCGGATTTAGCAGAGTTGGCCAATCCGGCTCTAAAACCTATGCAACGGATGCGGCGACAATACCGCATCCTTTGCATAAGTTTTTGACGTGCGGCCCGTCCGGTTTTTGACGGTTGCGGCACGCTACTGAGCATGCGCAGTGGAAACAAACGCATGTGGCGGCCGGATGCATTTTTGCCGCATGCATTGCAAATCGCGCTGCATCGGCCGGATGCGGCGCAATGCGTTTTTTTTGGGGTTTTTTGCCGGACAAAAAAACGTGCCAGGCAACGTTCCATCCGGCCGCTGCATCGGCTAAATCTGCCACATGCGGCAAAAACTGGACCGAACGCAAGCCCATGCGGCACAATCCAGCACTAATGAAAGTCTATGCAAAAAAAACGCAACCGGCGGCAATAAAAAAATGATTGCGGTTTTTCTGCAAAGCGCCGGATTGTGCCGCACAGGAAAAACCGGATGTGTGAAAGCAGCCTTATTTATTTTATTTTTTTTGTGTGTCTGTTTAGTGGATCCTAATTAACCAGTTTTGTCTTCCATTGCAGTATACTAATTGACAAAGAAGACATAGCGGAACTGGAGAGGATGTTGGTACGTCACTTAATTTTATTGGGCATCAGTCATCATCTGAATATTTTTTTTTTTCCGATTGTGCTCCCGTTCCTTTGCTAATGACTTTGTTGTTTTTGGCACCCAGTATGTAAATGAATAAAATAATAGACTGACTGCTCTTTACAGTCAATTGGGTGAAAACCTGATCAGCTCTGTCACTGTACAGTCAGTGTCACAACTGCTGTAGCAACATTGCTCCACAAAATTATCTCTACCTTCTAATAGCAGCTTATATCACGTCTTCCATATGCATCTGCTCCTTCTTGTGGCTCTGGCTCTAGTATTGCCTTTCTGCTATCCTTGGATTGCAGTGTAGGGTGGTCTCGGGAGTTAGGACTCTGCAGTCTCTGGCTCCTGTATTCCCTGAATTGCAGCTTTTTCCTACAGTGGCATCTGAATTTGCATTGCACTGCTGTGCGACAATAGTGCAGAGGATGCAGCAGCCGGTGGCTCAGTGGTTAGCATTGTTACTTTAGGCCGGGGTCACATTAGAGTATGGTATACAATGCGCGAGCAACGGATGCAATATGCTAATGAACCTTGGCTCAGGCTCTGCTGCGAGTGTGAGCCGAGTGTCATGCAATTGTGGAGGAGAGGGAGGGGTTAATTTCCATATTTCCATTGTCAGCCTGTGCGTATATTGCACTGAACTTGGTTAACATCCGAGTGCAGTTTGATTGTTTCTCTCGCACCCATAGACTTGTATGGGTGCAAGTGACACGGCTCTCACAGACAATCGCACCATGCTGCAATTCTTTCCTCAGTCCGAATAGGACTCGTAGATCTGAGCTGCAGCATTGTCTTACATGGGGCCGAGTGCAATGCGAGTCATACGCAAGTGTGAGCGTACTCTTAGGCTATGTGTCCACACTGCGGAAAATGCGCGGATTTCTCGCGGAAAAGCCGCGGATTTCCCGAAAATCTGCAGCTCAGGCACTTCCCAGCCATTTCTATGGCATTTTGGAAATGCTGTGCCCATGCTGCGGATGTTTCCGCAGCGGATTTAGTGCGGATTTTGATCCGGAAAAATCTGCAACATGTCAATTATTGTTGCGGATTTTCATCCAGATTTTGCCTTTTTAAAATGGAAAAAAAAAATCGCAAAATCCGCGGTAAATCCACGGCAAATCCGCACCTGCGGATTTTGCGGGAAAGCTGCGGATCTTGATGCAGAAAAATCCGCAGCTACATTCTCCCGTGGACACATAGCCTTAGGGGGGTTCCTGGGTTCAAATACCACCAAGGAAACTCCTACAAGGAGTTTGTTTGTGTTGGTTTCTTCCCACACTCCATAGACATGATAAGGAAATTAGATTGTGAGCCCCAGTGGGGTCAGTGATGATCTCTGTAAAGTGCTACAGAATATGATGGCGCTATAAACAATAAATAAGCCAGTGCAGAGAGGATGCTGCAAATATAACAAACAGCTACCAGAAAAAAACAAGCGGCTCCAGTTGGGCGAGGGGGTCACTAAGTTACCTTATTCTTGGTGCACTTTTAGAAGCAAAGAAAAGTGATGTGGGTTGGGGTCAGGAAGAAATGGTTTGCAGCCAGTTTTAAACATTTGGGTATGTAACAGCCATCTTTATTGGAACATTAATATATTTACCTCTAAGGGCTCATGCGCACGTACCTGCTGAATATTCTGCAGCGATTTGACAGCACATGTGCGCTTCAAATCGCTGCAGAAACACTGCGTAATAGATGCATTTTTTTGTAGAAAAAGGCCGATTTCATGCGCTCGGGCTGCTGCCCCCACCATAGACAGAGTGGAAGCTGCATCCATAGCGCACGGTATAATTGACATGCTCATTTTATGAACGCACGGATTTGGGTCAAAATTTTGACATCCAAATCGCTGCGTTGATAAAAGCAACGTGCGCACGTCTCATGCACAATCTTCATTGATTGTGCAGGGGACGCAGGACGCATGCATTTACACTGCAGTGCAATACGCAGCGTAAATGCATGCGCACGAGCCCTAACACTGATGTAGTGAGTTGCTGCTCTACTCAAGCCTATAACATTCAACTTCTGTCCGCTGCCGTACGAGAGACACAGGTCCCCATATTTAGTAGCTATTAATTTGTGTTCAAGCATTGGGACAATCAGATCTTTCAGTGTGTATGTATATTTGTGTATATACTGCCTCCTCTCATCAGTTTTTGTTGTTTTTTTCACCTTTTGCTCACAGAAATCACTGAAAGCAAAGTAGAAGAACACAGCAATGCTGCCATCGCTCCTGTGGCCGACTCCTCCAGTCTGAATGTGCACCACAAGAGGATCCACGGCTGATATTCAGTCTAGTACTGATCCACACGATTCATCTAATACTTATCATTTTTCTTTTTTTTTTCTTTTTTTTTTTTTTTTTTTTTTTTTGTCTGATTTCTACTTTTTAAACAATACATATGTTGAAGTGAGGGGAAAAAAATATAGCCTTGTGTCTATTACTAATATTTATTAATTACTGGCATAATTTACAGATAAATCCTGCTTGTGCATCCTCGAGTCTCCCAACAGTTAAAATAAGTTTCAAAGTCCTATTTTAGGGAGCAGTATTTCTTCTTGGTGAGGAAGAAGAGTCAAAATGAAAACCACTGAAATGGTGACGAGGTGTCGGGTGCCGGATTTTGATTTAGAAGATGAGGAGTAAGGGCGCGTTCACACTGTTCAATGGTGTCTGTTAGGGAATGTGCACACATTAAAGTTGTCCAACATAAACTCAGACGTTCTTTTTAAGCTAATCTGTGCTGTATTGTCACATAAAACATCCTTCCATTTTCTAATTTATTTTTTTTTTTTTATAACTTTTGTTCCTCTTGAATTATCCCTTAATTGTAACAGCCCCACTGCAACCCTCACACACACACACACACACACACACACACACACACACACACACACACACACACACACACACACACACACACGGCTCTGCACCTCAGTATAGCATTATCAGTGCTTTGAAATGTATTGTAATCTGTGATGCTGATACATTTGAACATGCGATCCTGAGCATGGGGCCCGGTGCTGGCATGGATACCGCGGGCAGCTGCCGCCAGGCGCCTCTCCCAAGTCACGGGTTCCACAGCAGTGGCGTGGGAGAGTACGGAATGTGTGGAAGGGGAGCGGGGACTCCAGCGCATTGTACATGCCCAGCAGGGCGGCTCCATGACGTCGGCTGTGATGCCCGTCTACAAGGCGAGCATAAGCTCCTGCCCCTGTTGACGTGACATCACAGGAAGTAGCAAAATCCCAGCAGGAGCGATCACATGACCGCTCTGAGCCGGGGGAGAGGGGCTGACAGCAGGGCAGGTAGGTAGTTACTATCTACTTACCTTCCCCAATGTAGCCCAATATTGCAATAAAAAAAAGCTAGATAATCCCTTTAAGTACTTGGCACAGCGCTCACTTTTTGTTTCATAGCAGTGGATGCTACTGCCATTTCTCTGATTCATACCCTGTATTCCTGGGCAATCTTGACTGATGACGGTCTGATAAGACTGAAATGTTTTTTTTTCTTTATTGCTATTGTAAATAAAGTAGTTTTTTTTTTCCGCAGAGTTTGGGAGTATTTTTTACTGTATTTATGAGTTTGGATCTGATTTGTGGACCTCACAAACCGAAAGGCCTGTTGTTATTTTGCTACATATTGGTTCCCCTACTGAGACTGCTGGCTTTAGAGGGTCTAATTTTTCTACCACTAATGTATCCCCAGAATACAAAGAGCTTAAACACCTATCGGCATGGAACTTGAATGGGGAAAGCTAGAGATTATTTGGTTTGTTAGATCCAATTAAAGAAATTACTTCTGTCATATACACGAAAGTCTGGAAAACATTTTGCTCAAAGTATGAAAAGTCTATTCTGGGTGCTTTTCTGCCAAACATTCCGAAGAATTTAGATTTTCTCCAATCTGCATTCAACAAAAGTTTGATGCCTAGTACCTCTTTAAAGTTTCAAATATCTGCCTTTAAGTTCCCCTTTTTTTTTATTGATTATCCCCTAGCCAATCATACCTAGATTTTAAGGATCATAAAAGCTGGCAACAGACTTTAAATCCCGCGAGGGAATTGACTTTTTATCGTGGGGACTAAATTTAGTCCTGTTTTAGCTAATCTCTGTAAGCTACTGTTTGCCCTGTTAGGGACTGAAATTAGAATTTCTTTCCTTTAAAACGATATTCTTTGTAGCTATTCCTTCCATCTATTAGGGACCCTTATGTAAAGGAAATCTGTCACCAGGTTTTTGCCACCTAATGTGAAATCAGGATAATGTAGAGACACAGACCCTGATTCCAGCGATGTGTTGCTTACTGCGCTGCTTAGTGTAGTTTTGATAAAATCACTGTTTAATGAGCAGTAGATTTTCATTACAGGACCACTTGGCGTGCTGCAGGTAGTCCAGCATATTCATGAGCTCTGTATAACTGCTAGATCTGCAGCAGAGAAAACAGTGATGTTATCAAAATGACAACACACAGCTCAGTAAGTGACACATCGCTGGAATCAGGATCTCTGTCTCTATATTATGCTGCTCTCAGATGGGGGAGCAAAAACCTGGTGACAGATTCCCTTTAAGGATTCTGATAAACAACATAGTATTGGGACTGGAGCCGGCCTTGATTTCTAAACTATTAGACTTTCATGTAAATCAGCAGATTATTCTGCCTGCTTTCTGTTAAAATCCAATAAATCAGCAGGAAGCTTGTGTTTCATTCACTGGACGTAAGAAGAGCGGTCCTAAATAATCTGAAGGTGACAAAAGAATGGCACCTGTACTCACATTTTTTTTCTCCAATTCAGAGGAAAGAATAAAAGAAAGCGAGTTTCACAGTTAATGTTGGCAAGACATAAAATCTACAATCCACCAGTATTGTGTCACATTCGACCAGGGCAGTTTCTACACCAGGGGCTGAAGAGCAGGGGCATCGGTGGATCAAATCTATAAAGCCGCAACCTGCTCAAGCTTGAACGCGTTTTACAAGTGTAACAAATTTAATGTTTTGGCAAATCAGCCGACATATAAGGCTGGAAATAGTATAATAACGGACAGGCAGCATGGATTCATGAAAGATAAGTCATGTCTAACCAAAATGTTGGGGTTCTATGAGGGGGTAAGTGCAAACCTGGATATTGGTAATGCAGCTGATATGATTTATTTGGACTTAGCAAAGGCATTTGATACTGTACAACATAATAGCCTTATACTAAAGCTCCAGAAGCAAGGACTAGGGGACACAATATGCAACTCGGTAAGGAATTGGCTAAAAGATAGGAAACAAAGAGTAGTCATAAATGGAACATTCTCTAAATGGGCTATAGTCAGCAGTGGGGTGCGCAGGGATCTGTGCTAGGACCGATTCTTTTTAATCTCTTTATTAATGACCTTGTGGATGGGATTGATAGTAAAGTGTCAGTCTTTGCTGATGACCCCAAACTATGTAGGATATTAAAAACTGACCTTGATAGTACAATATTAGGCTGGACTCACACGAGCGTATGGCATCCGATGCGAGAGCATCCGATGCGATATGCTAATGTCTCCCGGCTCAGGCTACGCTGCGAGCGTGAGCAGAGTGTCATGCGACTGTAACCCGATCTTGCGATCGGGTCACAGCTGTGAAGCTGAGGGCGGGCACTGCGGAGGAGAGGGAGGGGTTAATCCTCCAATCTCCTCCACTGTCAGCCTGTGCGTATATCGTACTGCACTGGGATAACATCCGAGTGCAGTCCGATGTATCTCTCGCATCCATTCACTTGAATGGGTGCGAGAGATACGGCGGTAGCAGCAAAACGCAGCATGCTGCCGCTTTTCTCGCATCCAGAATCTGGATGCGAGAAAAGCTGACCAACGGCTCGCACTCATAGAATAACATTGGTTCGAGTGTAATGCGAGAATTTCTCGCATTGCTCTCGTCCGTATTTGTCGCTCGTGTGAGCGTACCCTTACAGAAAGATCTGGATAAGATGTCAGAATGGGCAGACAATTGGCAAATGAGATTTAATGTTGATAAATGTAAAGTAATGCACCTAGGACGGAGTAATCCTATAGCTGCGTATACATTAAATGGAAGAAAACTCGGGACTACGGAACAGGAGAAGGACTTGGGTATTCTCATTACAAATAAGCTGAGCAGCAGCACTCAATGTCAGGCAGCAGCTGCAAAAGCAAACAAGATTCTAGGGTGTATAAAAAGAGAGATTAGATCCCGTAATCCCAACGTATTGTTACCCCTCTATAAATCACTTGTAGTGATGGGCGAACCAAACCGTACCGAACACATAGTGTTTGTGAATACGAACATTATTAAAAAAAATTATGATTATACTTGCAGGTCCCACGATGCGTCCTACAGACTCCGTCTCCCGGCCGCTTCTGCTTCCAGGTCCGATCATTAACTTCTGGGGGTATTCACTGCACTGCTGTCGTTCGGCTGTTTTCACAGTGATCTCAGGGTTCATCCGAGTCCATAGCTCATGGACTCGACTGAAATTTGACTGTCACTGTGTGAGTCTCACATCGGTATCACCTGGCACTGCGCACAATATCCTGACAGGAGCGGGTTGGCTGAATGTATTTCCATGCAGCTGAGGCACTCCTGTCAGGAGAGTGCGCCGTGTGGGGTGATGCGATGCGAGACTCGCACAAGTCATACGGAAGTAGAATCATACCCTCAGTGTCCGCATGCTTCTCGCTCTGTAGAGACACTTGTCTGTACAGAGTTATGAGGCAGAGCTGGCATTGCTCCGCCTGCTTCTCACTCTGTAGAGACACTTGTCTGTACAGAGTGATGAAGCAGAGCTGACATTGCTCTACCTATGGACTACGGATTTTTTTTTATAATTAAAGATGGAGTCTCTAAATGTTTTTTTTTTGTTTATTTCTAATGGAAAAAAATTTTTGGGTGTGTTTTTTTGTGTTTTCTTTTACTGTTTACTAGAAACTCATGGTGGCCATGTCTAATTTGGCGTGACACCATGAATTTCTTCAGCGCTCTATTGGGAGACCCAGACGATTGGGGTATAGCTACTGCCCTCTGGAGGCCACACAAAGCACTACATCAAAAGTGCAAGGCCCCTCCCCCTCTGGCTATACCCCCCCCGTGGTATCACGGGTTCTCCAGTTTTAGCTTTGTGTGCGAAGGAGGTCAGACATTCCATGCATAGCTCCACAGATTTTAGTCAGCAGTAGCTGCTGACTATTTCGGATGGAAGAAAAGAGGACACATATAGTGTCCCCAGCATGCTCCCTTCTCACCCCTGGATGGTGTTGTAAGGTTGAGGTACCTATTGCTGGTACAGGGCTGGAGCCTGACATGCTGTTTTCCTTCCACATCCCCTTGTAGGGCTCTGTGGAAGTGGGATCCTGCCGGCCTCTCAGCTCTGACGCCGGGCTCCATCCACAGACCCATTAGAACCTGATGGAGACGGAGCAGGAGTACGATCAGGGACAGGCCCTGCATCATACAGGTACTCTGTGTCCCCGGCAGGCACAGACACACTCCGGGCTGGCTGGGTGTTGTAGTGCGCCGGGGACCGCAACGTTGGAGTTAGTGTCCCTACAGATTACTGGGGGATTTTTTGTGTATGGGAACGCAGCGCCGACCCCCTATGGACCGGGCGGAGCTGCTGTGACTTGTGGTGCGCCGGGGATCCGCCGTCCGCGCTTTTACGGCGGCGGCGGTTATAAATTGAGTCCCCGGCTTTTTGGGCCTAGGACGCCGGCAGCTCCGATTCGTTCCCGCCCCCACCCTGTCATTCAGGGTAGGGGAGAGACGCTGTTCGCTAGCAGCGACGAGGGCTGGAGCCTGATTTACATGCTCCAGCCCTCACACTAGGCACAGAGGGAAGCAGGCTTCCCGCTCTTAGCCAGGAACGCCCAGGGCCCGCCCCCCTTCTCTCTCAGACGCCGGCAGCCATTACAAGCAGTCTGGCTGGAGGAAGGACGCAAGGCTCTGGGAGACCTGGACTAGGGGCTATCTGGCGACCACACACCCGCTTTTTAAGCGGGCGGTAAGCGATTTGTCTGTGCTGGTCCCTCTAGTGCCTCACGGTGTATCGGTGTACTGTACAGATATATAGATATTGTATTTCTTGCACTGTGAGGTCGCTTCTGGCTGCATCTCCCAGATCACTCTGTGGAAGCAGCAACATGCCATCCTCAAAACGCAAGGCTGCCAAGGCCAGGGCTGTGTGTGCTGCGTGTGCTGCATGTGGGGCTAATCTACCAGCAGGCTCCTATTGTGTGCAATGCTCCGACCCGGTGCTGCTTCGCCAGCCGGAGTCAGGAGGGGTAGTGACCCAGGCTGAGACGCTTGTAAGTTCTGCCCCGGTGACAGGGACAGACTTTGCAGTTTTTGCGGATAATATGTCTGTGTCTATGGCAAAAATCCTTGAAACCTTGCAATCTATGCATGGGGCTCAGTCTTTGGGCACGGCGAGGCCTCTGTCCTCAGGTCCCCCTCACTTGGAATTAATCCAGCCCACAGGGGGGTCCCCGGCTTCACAGGCCGAGGATTATGACTCAGATGATAGCCCCAGCCACCCTAAGCGAGCTCGCTGGGAAAGACCCTCGACGTCATCACACTGCTCAGGGTCTCAGCGCAATCAGTCTCCCTGTGATGTGTCTGATGAGAGTGATCAGGAATCCATTCCTGGAACCCCTCTCAACCTGGATACCCCTGATGGGGATGCCATGGTAAACGACCTTATCTCAGCCATCAATAGGCTGTTGGATATTTCTCCCCCAGCCCCTTCAGCAGAAGAGGCGGCTGCGGAGCAGGAGAAGTTTCGTTTCCTTTATCCCAAGCGTAAATTGAGTGCTTTGTTGGATCACGCTGACTTCAGAGAATCAATCCAGAAGCACGACGCTCACCCAGAAAGGCGTTTCTCTAAACGATCTAAAGATACGCGTTTCCCTTTCCCCCCTGAGGTGGTCAAGCGCTGGACACAGTGTCCAAAGGTAGACCCCCCGATTTCCAAACTCGCAGCTAGGTCTATAGTTGCAGTGGAGGATGGCGCTTCACTTAAAGATGCCAATGACAGACAGATGGACCTTTGGTTAAAATCTGTCTATGAAGCTATCGGCGCGTCGTTTGCTCCGGCATTCGCAGCCGTATGGGCACTCCAGGCTATTTCAGCTGGCTTAGCAAAAGTGGATGCTATCATACATCCAGCAGTGCCGCAAGTGGCGCACCTTACCACGCAGATGTCGGCGTTTGCGTCTTACGCTATCAATGCGGTCCTAGAATCTACCAGTCGCACCTCAATGGCGTCCGCCAATTCGGTAGTTTTGCGCAGAGCCTTGTGGTTAAAGGACTGGAAAGCAGATGCTGGTTCCAAAAAATGTTTAACCAGTTTGCCTTTATCTAGAGATAGACTGTTTGGCGAGCCATTGGCTGATATCATTAAGCAGTCCAAGGGTAAAGACTCCTCTTTACCACAACCCAGAACAACCAAACCTCAGCAGAAAAAGTGGCAGCAGAGGTTTCAGTCCTTTCGAGGTTCGGGCAAGACACCATTTACCTCGTCCAAAGGGACTCAGAGGACGCAAAGAAACTCAGATTCGTGGCGGGCTCACACGCGCCCCAAGAAAGCAAATGGAGGTACCGCTTCCAAAGCGGCTACCTCATGACTTCCAGCCCCCTCCGCATCGCCGGTCGGGGGCAGGCTCTCCCGCTTTTCCGGCATTTGGATGTCACAGGTCAAAGACCGGTGGGTGACGGACATTTTGTCTCGCGGGTACAGAATCGAGTTCAATTCTCGTCCTCCAGCTCGGTTCTTCAGAACCTCCCCACATCCAGACCGAGCAGATGCTCTGCTGCAGGCGGTGGACTCCCTAAGAGCGGAAGGAGTGGTGATCCCAGTCCCTCCTCAGGAACAAGGGCAAGGGTTTTACTCCAATCTCTTTGTGGTTCCAAAAAAGGACGGCTCGTTCCGTCCTGTTCTGGACCTAAAACGGCTCAACAAACATGTGCACGCCAGGAAGTTCCGGATGGAAACCCTGCGTTCTGTCATTGCCTCAATGTCCAGAGGAGACTTCCTTGCCTCAATAGACATCAAAGATGCTTATCTCCACGTGCCAATTGCTACAGAACATCAACGTTTTCTACGTTTTGTGATAGGAGACGACCATTTTCAGTTCGTAGCTCTGCCATTTGGTCTGGCGACAGCCCCACGGGTCTTCACCAAGGTCATGGCGGCGGTGGTAGCAGTCTTGCACTCTCAGGGACACTCGGTGATCCCTTACCTAGACGATTTACTGGTCAAAGCTCCCTCTCAAGAGGCATGTCAGCACAGCCTGAATGCTACGCTGGAGACCCTACAGTCTTTCGGATGGATCATCAACTTTCCAAAGTCGATCCTATCACCGACTCAATCACTAACGTATCTTGGCATGGAGTTTCATACTCTAGCAGCGATAGTGAAGCTTCCGCTGGACAAGCAGCGGTCACTACAGACAGGGGTGCAATCTCTTCTGCAGGGCCAGTTGCATCCCTTGCGGCGCCTCATGCATTTCCTAGGGAAGATGGTGGCAGCCATGGAAGCAGTTCCCTTTGCGCAGTTTCATCTGCGCCCACTTCAATGGGACATTCTCCGCCAATGGGACGGGAAGTCAACGTCCCTGGACAGGAAAGTCTCGCTTTCCCAGACGGCCAAGGACTCCCTACAATGGTGGCTCCTTCCCACCTCATTGTCTCAGGGAAGATCCTTCCTGCCCCCATCCTGGGCAGTAGTCACGACAGATGCGAGTCTGTCAGGGTGGGGAGCAGTATTTCTCCACCACAGGGCTCAGGGGACGTGGACTCCGCAGGAGTCCACCCTTCAGATCAATGTTCTGGAGATCAGAGCAGTGTATCTTGCTCTACTGGCCTTCCAACAGTGGCTGGAAGGAAAGCAGATCCGAATCCAATCGGACAACTCCACAGCGGTGGCATACATCAACCACCAAGGAGGGACGCGCAGTCGGCAAGCCTTCCAAGAAGTCCGGCGCATTCTAATGTGGGTGGAGGACAGAGCATCCACCATATCCGCGGTTCACATCCCAGGCGTAGAAAACTGGGAAGCAGACTTCCTCAGTCGCCAGGGCATGGACGCAGGGGAATGGTCCCTTCACCCGGACGTGTTTCAGGAAATCTGTCGCCGCTGGGGAGTGCCGGACGTCGACCTAATGGCATCCCGGCACAACAACAAGGTCCCGGCATTCATGGCGAGGTCGCGCGATCAAAGAGCTCTGGCGGCAGACGCCTTGGTTCAAGATTGGTCGCAGTTTCAGCTCCCATACGTGTTTCCGCCTCTGGCGCTCTTGCCCAGAGTGCTACGCAAGATCAGATCCGAGTGCAGCCGCATCATACTCGTCGCTCCAGACTGGCCGAGGAGGTCGTGGTATCCGGATCTGTGGCATCTCACGATCGGTCGACCGTGGTCACTGCCAGACCGACCAGACTTGCTGTCTCAAGGGCCGTTTTTCCATCAGAATTCTGCGGCCCTGAACCTGACTGTGTGGCCATTGAGTCCTGGATCCTAGCATCTGCTGGATTATCTCAGGGAGTCGTTGCCACAATGAGACAAGCTAGAAAGTCGAATTCGGCTAAGATCTACCACAGAACGTGGAAGATTTTCTTGTCCTGGTGCTCTGCTCAGGGAGTGTCTCCCTGGCCATTTGCATTGCCCAAGTTTCTTTCCTTCCTGCAATCGGGGTTAGAAAAGGGCTTGTCGCTCAGCTCCCTTAAAGGGCAAGTTTCGGCACTATCCGTGTTTTTTCAGAAGCGTCTAGCACGTCTTTCTAAGGTGCGCACGTTCCTGCAGGGGGTCTGTCATATTGTGCCCCCGTACAAGCGGCCGTTAGATCCATGGGATCTGAACAGGGTACTAGTTGCTCTCCAGAAGCCGCCCTTCGAGCCTCTGAAGGAAGTTTCCTTTTCTCGGCTGTCACAGAAAGTGGCGTTTCTTGTTGCGATCACATCGCTTCGGCGAGTGTCTGAGCTGGCAGCTCTGTCATCCAAGGCTCCCTTCCTGGTGTTCCACCAGGACAAGGTAGTGCTGCGCCCTATTCCGGAGTTTCTCCCTAAGGTCGTATCCTCTTTTCATCTTAATCAGGATATATCCTTGCCTTCTTTTTGTCCTCATCCGGTTCACCGGTATGAAAAGGACTTAAGTTTGCTAGATCTGGTGAGAGCACTCAGAATCTACATTTCCCGAACGGCGCCCATGCGCCGTGCCGATGCACTTTTTGTCCTTGTCGCTGGTCCGCGCAAGGGGTTGCAGGCTTCTAAAGCCACCCTGGCTCGATGGATCAAAGAACCAATTCTAGAGGCCTACCGTTCTGCGGGGCTTCCGGTTCCTTCAGGGCTAAAAGCCCACTCAACCAGAGCCGTGGGTGCGTCCTGGGCATTTCGTCACCAGGCTTCGGCTCAACAGGTGTGCCAGGCAGCTACCTGGTCCAGTCTGCACACTTTCACCAAGCATTATCAGGTGCATACCTATGCTTCGGCGGATGCCAGCTTAGGTAGAAGAGTCCTGCAGGCGGCAGTGACACCCCCGTAGGGGAGGGCTGTTTTGCAGCTCTAACATGAGGTATTTCTTTACCCACCCAGGGACAGCTTTTGGACGTCCCAATCGTCTGGGTCTCCCAATAGAGCGCTGAAGAAGAAGGGAATTTTGTTACTTACCGTAAATTCCTTTTCTTCTAGCTCTTATTGGGAGACCCAGCACCCGCCCTGTTGTCCTTCGGGATGTTTTTTTGTTGTTTGCGGGTACACATGTTGTTCATGTTGAACGGTTTTTCAGTTCTCCGATGTTATTCGGAGTTAATTTGTTTAAACCAGTTATTGGCTTCCTCCTTCTTGCTTTGGCACTAAAACTGGAGAACCCGTGATACCACGGGGGGGGTATAGCCAGAGGGGGAGGGGCCTTGCACTTTTGATGTAGTGCTTTGTGTGGCCTCCAGAGGGCAGTAGCTATACCCCAATCGTCTGGGTCTCCCAATAAGAGCTAGAAGAAAAGGAATTTACGGTAAGTAACAAAATTCCCTTCTTTAGGCTTAGTACCAGCTGAGAATACAAAGCTGGTATTAACCCCTTTATTACCCAGCATGCCACCACCATCAGGGCCGCTGGATGAGCCGGGTAAAGCGCCTGGAAATGCTGCTAAGAAACAATGCACCATTTCCACGGGCGTCTGCGCGCTGTGGTTTTTAGTGTGGGGGGGCCCAGAACATTTGGGCCTTACCACTCTGAGAATGCCAGCCTCCAGCTGCTTGGTTGTACCTGATTGGCACTCAAAATACGGCGGGAGCTCACTTTTTTTTTTATTATTTTTTTAAAATAATTAAAAAAAAAAAAATAATGGGCTTCCAGTATTTTGATTGCTAGCCAAAGTAAAGCCAGGCAGATGAGGGTGGCAGCCTGTAGCCATCCACTTTATCCGCACTTCGAATCAAAATACTGCGGAGCGCTACGTAATTTTAGTTATTTATTTTTACACTAATATATGTGAGAGGGACCCAACAGGCACTGACAGATGCTGTCATGCACAATGGGTGTCTGTGATTGGCTGTTGGAGTAACCTTGAATCTGCCCATAAATTCTAGATGCTAGAATGTATGGGCTGGTTTCGGGTTACTCCAGTATCGAATCACAGACTCCCACTCTATGACAGCGTCTGTGATTGTCTGTTATTTTAACAGTAAAATCAAACAACACAGAGAAAAAAAATATTTTATTAGAAATAAAACAAGACATTTAGGACTCCAGCTTTATTACTCAAAAACCTCTGACGTAGTCCAAAAGTGGGCGAGCATCTTCAGCTCTGCTATATCTGTGCGAGGAGACAAACACAGGTCTGCTTGCACAGACTCCGCTGTTATTGTTCTCTGCTACCACCTAAGGCCTAAAACACACTTCCGCATAAAAAACGTACGTGTATCACATTCCGTTTCTCGGGTCCGTGTTCCGTTTTTTATGGGCGTTTTTCCGGTACGTATGACATCCGTGTGATGGCGTATGCTAGCCGTGTGTGCGTGTGGAATGGCTGTGTATGCGTACGTGTAATGTCCATGTGAAATGATCCGTGTGTGATGCACAATGTCGTTGATACATGTCGGCTGACAGCAGACAGAGTTGCGCGATGAGAATGAACTCGAATGAACTTCACCCGAGTTCATTGTCATACCGCGGCTCTGTCTGGGTGTCGCATACTGATTAGCAGTCACCCGTGAAGGACTCACCGGTGACCACTAATCCCCTGAGTGACTGAAGTGAGCAGCACGATTAGCGCTGTTGTCATTCAGGTTACCCGCGGCCAGCTGCAGTCCTCCACCCGAGACCGCAACTCACCTGTGACTTCATCGCTGTCACTGGGGCGACTTGCTGTCACAGTTGGAGGATCCAGGGGTGGCCGCGAGTAACCTGAGTGACATCATCGGTGATCGCGATACTCACCTCAGTTGCTGCGTGGAGCTGACAGGAGCGGCGGTGTTATTCTGCAGCTCCTGTCACCTTCATGTAGCAGAGCTGGAAGCGACACAGGACCTCCGTGGATTACGCCGGACATGGATGGGTTTTTGGGGCTTAATAAAGTGGTGAACGAGGGTATTTGTTAGTGGTTTTTATTGCAAATAAAGGATTTTTTGTTGTGTGTGTTTATTAACTTTAAAATACAGGTTAATCATTAGGGGTGTCTCATAGACGCCTGCAATGATTAATCTAGGACTTAGTGGCAGCTATGGTTTGCTGCCATTAACTCCTTATTACCCCGATTGCCAACGTACCAGGGCAAATCGGGAAGAGCCAGGTAGAGTTCCAGAACTATCGCATCTAATGGATGGGCGGCTGCTGGCTGATATTTTTAGGCTGCGGGGCTCTCCATAATGTGGAGCTCCCCATAATGAGAATACCAGCTGGTATCAAAATTGGGGGGGACCGCACGTCGTTTTTTTAATTAATTAATTATTTATTTTACTGCACAGTATATACCCGCCCACTGGCCTCTGTGATTAGTTGCAGTGAGACAGCTGTCACTCAGCGTGTGGGCGTGTCTAACTGCAACCAGTCATAGGCGCCTGTGGGTGGGGGAAGCAGGGAATAGTAGATTGATTAATGAGCGGCCGGCTTTTTCAAATTAATTGAAGCCGCGTATCTTTGGAACAGCTGTTCTTTGCCGCGCTGATGATCGGGGATTGGTGAGTATGCGACAGGGGAAGATACAGACCGAGCGCCAAAGGGATGATGACTGAGAACAGCAGAAAAAAAGGTAAGAAGACTGACATTTAACAAAAAAAAACCAAAAACCCAACATCGTTTGTTTAAAAACGCACATGGACGTTACGTGCTGAACACGGACATGTTACGTGTGCCGTCCGTGCAGGCACGGACCCATTGACTTTAGCGGGTTCGTGCCTGCGTGCTGACCGCCAAAAACGGATACACGTACTAACCACATGGACACACGTTCCGTGTGATTTTACGTGTGTGTGCCATCTACCATAGGGTAACATTGGTCAACGTGTCTCCGGTATGTGCAAAAACGTACCAAACACGTACCGGAGGCACGGATGTGTGTTGCAGGCCTAAGAGACGGCAACATTAGAAATCTCTGTGTTGTGCTATTTGGTGACTAGTATTCCAAATAAATCTTTTTTAGGGTTTTGATAAAAGGAGTTGCTCGATGTTCAGAAGTATCTTAGGTTTATGAATAAACCTCATATAACATTTATTGAGTGAAGATCAAGTCTCTAATTGACTGTGCTTTCTAAAGCGGGCTTCACACGGTACGATCTATCGCACGAGTGATCGTACCCGCCCCCGTCGTTTGTGCATCACGGGCAAATCGCTTCCCGTGTCGCACAAAGTCGTTAAACCGCCGTCACACGTACTTACCTTCCAAACGACCTCGCTGTGGGCGGCGAACATCCACTTCCTGAAGGGGGAGGGACGTTTGGCGTCACAGCAACATCACACAGCGGCCGCCCAATAGAAGCGGAGGGGCGGAGATGAGCGGGACGTAAACATCCCGCCCACCTCTTTCCGCATAGCCGGCGGGTGCCGCGGGACGCAGGTAAGCTGTGTTCATCGTTCCCGTGGTGTCACACGGAGCGACGTGTGCTGCCCCGGGAACGATGAACAACCTGCGCTATTAAGAATAAACGATTTTTTAAAAATAACGAGTACACGATCGACGATTTTTTCCCGATTTGCGATCGCACGTAGGTGTCACACGAGACGATGTCGTGAACGATGCCGGATGTGCGTCACAAAAACCGTGACCCTGACGATGCATCGCACGATAGATCGTCTCGTGTGACGCCCGCATAAGGCCCCCCTTCACACGTCCGTGTTTCCAGTATGTATGACGTTCGTTTTCACACATACTGGAGACACGGATACACATAGACTCATTAAAATCAATGGGTCTGCACACATGTCCATGTTTTCACACAGACGTGTGTCCGTTTTTCTCCTGTCACACAGACCCCACACTGATGTGATCACTGTGACATGTACTGGAGAAAACAAGTGTCTTTGAAGTAAAATGATTTTCTATACTCGCTTGTCTCCAGCGCTGCTGTCACTTGCTTCCGGGCCCTCTCATTATGCTCATGCATATTCACTGCACTGTGGACCCGAAAGCAGCAGCGCCACACACAGGCGAATATAGAAGTTCATGCTGTCCGTGTGCTATGCATATGTCACATGGATAGCACAGGGACACGCGCACACATATGGACTGTGCAAAATGTGTGGGAAAGAGGTCTAAGGGGAGTGGGACTGCTGTCACTTACTTCACTTCCAGGCCCACTCATTATGCTCATGCATATTCACGGCACCGCGGACCCGGAAGCAGCAGCAGCAGCAGCGCCGGAGACAGGTGAGTATAGAAGTTCATGCTGTCCGTGTGCTATGCGAATGTCACACGGATAGCACAGGGACAGCACACGTAATACACAGACACACACGCACACATATGGACCGTGCAAGACGTGTGTGAAAGAGGTCTGAGGGTGTGGTACTGCTATCACTTACATCCGGGCCCGCTCATTATGCTCATGAATATTCACTGCACCGTGGACCCAGAAGCAGCAGCGCTGGAGACAGATGAGTATAGGAGTTCATGCTGTCGTCCATGTGCTATATGGATAGCGCACACATACGCATTTATACCATGGACCGTGCAAAATGTGTGTTTTCCACTGACGTGTGAAAGAGGTCTAACACAGCAACAACTATGAATCAGATAAAGCATATGGGCCTCCTTGCCACTACAGGAGTGATGCACCATTTATGTGAAATGCACTACAACACTAAAATATAAGGGAGGAAGTTTTAAGTTTTTTGCAGATCCTATTCCAGCTGATATTAAATTAAGATTGGCAACAACCATAATCTGGTCAAGGAGCAGGAGAGACCGCCCCGAGTCAGATATCACCTATAGGGGGCCACAGACATGCAATATGATTGTTACAGCCAAGCCTGTTTTGGCCAATCCCGTTGAGCACCAGGAGACCGCCCTAAATCAGACACCATCTATAGGGGGCCATGGACATCCTATGTGGCTACTAAAGGCGAGAGTGTGGGGGCAATCCGGTCGAAAACTAGAAAATTGCCAAGATTCAGACACCTCCTTTAGGGCGCCAAGAACTTTCTATATGGATGTTACAGTCAAAATTGTGTTGGCAATCTAGTTTAAGGACCACACTACTATGATATCTAATAAACCTGATTAAGGGACACAAGGTGAAAAAAGACACCACCATATGGGGCCAAGGGCCAACGATTGGGATGATAGTTTCAGCTCTTTTGGCTGCTGGCTCCTGTCAAAAGATTTGACGACAACACTAAAAAGAGATGGAGACCCCCAAAATATGGGGGCCTAGAACCAATTACGTGGATTATACTGTCTCATCGCTTATGTCTGCTTATTCCAGAGGCTGATAGGAGACTCCACCATAGATAGCCAATGGCAATCAAATTGGGTTATACTATTCTCTTATATCTGCTTAATCTAGTTAAACAAATTTGAGAAAACCCAGAATACTCTGAACAAATAATGTTAATTAAGAATGGCTTCTGTGAGTTCCAGGGCTTCCCAATGGGGGCTACGATGGGATGAGTGTTGGCTTTATTCAATAAGATCAATTGGCTGTCAACTTACAATGTCTAACACTCTAGAGGAGTACTCATATTCTGTATTGGAGATCTAAAAATATAGAAAAGCAAAAAGGAATATCATTACTTACAGCAAGATGGAATTGCAGCTGTAGATTGCTCAGGCCAAAAGACTACTGCTACTCCAGCAGGATACAGCTAAACCCCCACTAGGTGGAGGCATCACAGGTGCAGGAGGAGCCAATCACACTCACTTCCAAATATGGAGGAGGTGATGGCTGAATGGTAAAACTGCACACTAATGGTTTGCATAGAGCACTGCTCACACTAGCAGACGCACAGTCACAAACCCGCAGCCTACTAGGTGACGCCCATACTATTAGATCAGGCGGGCTGCCAAGCCGTACCCCCACTGCGTGCTACATAGGGACAGAAACTCTAATAGCAAGGCCTAACAAAAAGGGGCCTGGCTGTATCCTGTACAAAAAAATATGAGGTTTTTTGTTAGCGTTATGGCCATAGTGGGGGTACGGCTTGGCAGCCCGCCTGATCTAATATATGGGCGTCACCTAATAGGCTGCGGGTTTGTGACTGTGCGTCTGCTAGTGTGAACAGTGCTCTATGCAAACCATTAGTGTGCAGTTTTACCATCCAGCCATCACCTCCTCCATATTTGGAAGTGAGTGTGAATGGCTCCTCCTGCACCTGTGATGCCTCCACCTAGTGGGGGTTTAGCTGTATCCTGCTGGAGTAGCAGTAGTCTTTTGGCCTGAGCAATATACAGCTGCAATTCCATCTTGGTGTATTGGAGATCTGTTTGAAAATTTTTTGAAAATTTATTGGTGCTTAACAGGGAGATGTCCTGATGTAGCGTATCCGCCAAAATCATCAAAAAAGTGGCCAAAAAGTAGCTTAAATTACAAAAGAAATGAACTTGGGTCATTGACTGCAGTAGATTTCTGACATTGCCGCTCTGTCACGGGTGAGTCACGCTTGACAGACTGTCCTGTGGTGACCGGCTGTAGAAGGTCACAGCATTTGGCTACACAGACTGCTTCCTGACATTCTCTGCTTGGAGTTTTTCTCTCTCCCTTTAGGACCCTGCAGATTTCCTCACCTTTTAGCTGTTAACCTTCTCTTGGTGTTCCTAAATACTCTCATTCCCCTTTGCTCTTTGCTAGGGATACAGTTAAAAACCTATACAAGCCTTGGGTGGAAGCAGTTGGCATGTATCCATCTGAGGAAATATTGTTACTCGTTGCTGTACTTCTCCCAGAGTTATCCTGGAGATAAGTTGTTCATGTGCTTTCCGCTGTGTGTGCTCCTAGCCAAGTGGGGTTGACTAAGTGCTCATCCCATCCGTTTCCTATCTAGGGCCCAGTATCCTGCTCAGCGCACAGGTGCGAATCCCATCTAGGGTGCTCAGGGGAGCAAGAGGCCAGCGGAAGGTTTGGTCAGGGCTTACCATCTCACCTTTCCCTAGACACAGGGTTTACCTTCCCTGTCGCCGTACGTGTGGTACGTCCCCGTACCTGGCGTCAAATGCACACCTCTTCATAGATATAATGATTCTTAAGTGGGCTTTACATGCTACGATATATCAAACGATATGTCGTCGGGGTCACGTCGTAAGTGACGCACATCTGGCCTTGTTTGACATATCGTAGCGTGTGACACAAATGAGCGAGTGTGAACGAGCAAAAATACTCACCTTATCGTTGCTCATTGACACTTCGCTCATTTTCAAAAAATCGAACGTCCTTCTGTGCTCCGGTTATTCATCGTTCCCGAGGCAGCACACATCGCTTCGTGTGACACCCCAGGAACGATGAACTGCAGCTTACCTGTGGCCGCCAGCAATGAGGAAGGAAGGAGGTGGTGTAACGCCTGCCTGGATCAACAGACTCAGGGGGAATATAATGGACAGACTAGAGGGAAGCCACTCACCAAGCAGGACCCCCAGAACCCTGAAACCCTTTAACCTCTATACAGGGATTTGGTATTACACAGGGCCCTGGAGATCACTACCTGTGGAAGGCTGCAGTCCGATGAGAGTAGTCGTCAGGCAGGGTCAAACCAGGAATAGCAGAACAGGGACAGAATCGGGAGACAAGGACGTAATCAGAAAACGGAGCAGAGGTGAAATCCGGATCGGGCAGCGAGGTACACAAACAGCAGGCAGAAGGGTAGTCAGCAAACACGCAGAAGTCAGCACACAGGAATCACAAAACAGAACAGGGCGGAACACGAGCCAGGAAATCTGAACAATCTCTGGCAGTGGTCATGTGACAGGAGGGGGAATAAGAAGGGTGTTGTGTCTTCCCATTGGCTGTAGCTGAAGGCTGGCAACTTCAGCTGGAAGACACACGCCACCCACAGTCAGCCAGCGGTACTGCAGATCCCAAGATAACCCAGCCCAGTGGATGATCGGAGCCTGCGCCCACCGCTGGCATCGACTCCTCTCCCATCACCAGCACCATCCACGGCAGGAACACGGCGTCGCCTGGCGATCGGAGCAGAAGTCGCTGAAGCGGACTCCGGTGGTGACGTAACAGGTGGGCGGAATGTTACGTCCCACTCATCTCCGCCCCTCCGCTTCTATTGGACGGCCGCTGTGTGACGTCGCTGTGACGCCGAACGTCCCTCCCCCTTCAGGAAGAGGATGTTTGCCGCCCACAGCGAGGTCGTTCGGGAGGTAAGTACGTGTGACGGGGGTTAACGAGTTTGTGCGACACGGGCAACAAATTGCCCGTATCGCACAAACGATGGGGGCGGGTGTGATCGCACATGCGAATGCACGATAAATTGATACGTGAAAAGCAGGCTTTACTGCAACGCATCTTTATTCAAAACTGGATTGCAAATCTGTGTTTGCTTTACTACATAGGTGGCTCTACCAATATCTTCAGGTCAGACATGACCATAGGGTTCAGCCAAAATCAGCTAAAGAAAATAAAGATATAACAACATCTAGTGCAAAAATGACAAACGGCAAAGGTACATTACAACTATATGTTGTCATTTATTATCAAGTTATAAAACACAGCAAAAAAAAAAATGGGAGATGGATACAGCGGCTTTCTCGGAGGAGCAGTTAAGGTTTATCTTGCTTGTGAGTCCCAAAGGCTTTCTCAACTTCTTTATGTCCATAGAGTCTATAAGGATCCAACGATCTTGCATAAATTTGGGTACACACTGCATCAAAGCTCTAGATGAAATTTGGATGATGCATACATGTTGCATATGCTGTAGAAGTGTTCTGCTATAGATGATTATTGGTGTGGTGGAACAATGGTTCTTCAAAAGGGAAACAGTTGATCTCCAAGAGAATCCAAGACTTTATGCTCTGCTTTCTTGGGGATATGATGGATGATGCTCTGGAATGCATTGCCGCATGCAAGAAAATCGTTGACGCTCGTTGGATTTAACTGACACCTCCATCTGGTAAAATTAGAAATAAACGTTATTATAAATTTAGAGAAAGGTGTATATATAAGTATCTAATTGGAAACACAAATATTAAAACATCTGAAACTCATGTTTCAAAACCCTGGATTTATCTTTTCTTATACAGTAAAGAGATGTAGTGAACCCACTTTTCTGAGCTGTCTCTCTGCTCATAAGGAAAGTAAAATCCATATATTCAAAATCATGCATATTCTGTTACCAGATTCTGTTATGTTTTGCACAAAGAGTGCAAAGATATTTTGGTTGTCATACTTGCTGCACTAAGTAATTGAGTCATGATTAGTGATGGGAGAACTCACAGATATCGGTAAAAGCCATCTTCTTTCTTCATCAGATGCAATCCACAGGGGAACAGCGAAAAAGCGGAAAACGCCCGTCGGGAAAAGCCATCTTCCTTCTTCATCAGATGCAATCCACAGGGGAACAGCGAAAAAGCGGAAAACGCCCGTCGGGAAAAGCCATCTTCCTTCTTCATCAGATGCAATCCACAGGGGAACAGCGAAAAAGCGGAAAACGCCCGTCGGGAAAAACCATCTTCCTTCTTCATCAGATGCAATCCACAGGGGAACAGCGAAAAAGCAGAAAACGCCCATCGGGAAAAGCCATCTTCCTTCTTCATCAGATGCAATCCACAAGGGAATAACGAAAAAGCGGAAAACGCCCGTCAGGAAAAGCCATCTTCCTTCTTCATCAGATGCAATCCACAGGGGAACAGCGAAAAAGCGGAAAACGTCAGTCGGGAAAAGCCATCTTCCTTCTTCATCAGATGCAATCCACAGGGGAACAGCGAAAAAGCGGAAAACGACCGTCGGGAAAAGCCATCTTCCTTCTTCATCAGATGCAATCCACAGGGGAACAGCGAAAAAGCGGAAAACGACCGTCGGGAAAAGCCATCTTCCTTCTTCATCAGATGCAATCCACAGGGGAATAACGAAAAAGCGGAAAACGCCCGTCGGGAAAAGCCATCTTCCTTCTTCATCAGATGCAATCCACAGGGGAACAGCGAAAAAGTGGAAAACGCCCGTCGGAAAAAGCCATCTTCCTTCTTCATCAGATGCAATCCACAGGGGAACAGCGAAAAAGCGGAAAACGCCCGTCGGGAAAAGCCATCTTCCTTCTTCATCAGATGCAATCCACAGGGGAACAGCGAAAAAGCGGAAAACGCCCGTCGGGAAAAGCCATCTTCCTTCTTCATCAGATGCAATCCACAGGGGAACAGCGAAAAAGCGGAAAACGCCCGTCGGGAAAAGCCATCTTCCTTCTTCATCAGATGCAATCCACAGGGGAACAGCGAAAAAGCAGAAAACGCCCGTTGGGAAAAGCCATCTTCCTTCTTCATCAGATGCAATCCACAGGAGAATAACGAAAAAGCGGAAAACGCCCGTCGGGAAAAGCCATCTTCCTTCTTCATCAGATGCAATCCACAGGGGAACAGCGAAAAAGCGGAAAACGCCCGTCGGGAAAAGCCATCTTCCTTCTTCATCAGATGCAATCCACAGGGGAACAGCGAAAAAGCAGAAAACGCCCGTTGGGAAAAGCCATCTTCCTTCTTCATCAGATGCAATCCACAGGAGAATAACGAAAAAGCGGAAAACGCCCGTCGGGAAAAGCCATCTTCCTTCTTCATCAGATGCAATCCACAGGGGAACAGCGAAAAAGCGGAGAACGCCCGTCGGGAAAAGCCATCTTCCTTCTTCATCAGATGCAATCCACAGGGGAACAGCGAAAAAGCGGAAAACGCCCGTCGGGAAAAGCCATCTTCCTTCTTCATCAGATGCAATCCACAGGGGAAAAACGAAAAAGCAAAAAACGCCCGTAGGGAAAAGCCATCTTCCTTCTTCATCAGATGCAATCCACAGGGGAACAGCGAAAAAGCGGAAAACGCCCGTCGGGAAAAACCATCTTCCTTCTTCATCAGATGCAATCCACAGGGGAACAGCGAAAAAGCGGAAAATGCCCGTCGGGAAAAGCCATCTTCCTTCTTCATCAGATGCAATCCACAGGGGAATAACGAAAAAGCGGAAAACGCCCGTCGGGAAAAGCCATCTTCCTTCTTCACCAGATGCAATCCACAGGGGAACAGCTAAAAAGCGGAAAACGCCCGTCGGGAAAAGCCATCTTCCTTCTTCATCAGATGCAATCCACAGGGGAACAGCGAAAAAGCGGAAAACGCCCGTCAGGAAAAGCCATCTTCCTTCTTCATCAGATGCAATCCACAGGGGAACAGCGAAAAAGCGGAAAACGCCCGTCGGGAAAAGCCATCTTCCTTCTTCATCAGATGCAATCCACAGGGGAACAGCGAAAAAGCGGAAAACGCCCATCGGGAAAAGCCATCTTGCTTCTTCATCAGCTGAAATCCACATAGGAACAGCGAAAAAGCGGAAAACGCCCGTCGGGAAAAGCCATCTTCCTTCTTCATCAGATGCAATCCACAGGGGAACAGCGAAAAAGCGGAAAACGACCGTCGGGAAAAGCCATCTTCCTTCTTCATCAGATGCAATCCACAGGGGAATAACGAAAAAGCGGAAAACGCCCGTCGGGAAAAGCCATCTTCCATCTTCATCAGATGCAATCCACAGGAGAATAACGAAAAAGCGAAAAACGCCCGTCGGGAAAAGCCATCTTCCTTCTTCATCAGATGCAATCCACAGGGGAACAGCGAAAAAGCGGAAAACGCCCGTCGGGAAAAGCCATCTTCCTTCTTTATCAGATGCAATCCACAGGGGAACAGCGAAAAAGCGGAAAACGCCCGTCGGGAAAAGCCATCTTCCTTCTTCATCAGATGCAATCCACAGGGGAACAGCGAAAAAGCGGAAAACGTCCGTCGGGAAAAGCCATCTTCCTTCTTCATCAGATGCAATCCACAGGGGAACAGCGAAAAAGCGGAAAACGCCCGTCGGGAAAAGCCATCTTCCTTCTTCATCAGATGCAATCCACAGGGGAACAGCGAAAAAACGGAAAACGCCCGTCGGGAAAAGCCATCTTCCTTCTTCATCAGATGCAATCCACAGGGGAAAAACGAAAAAGCAAAAAACGCCCGTCGGGAAAAGCCATCTTCCTTCTTCATCAGATGCAATCCACAGGGGAACAGAGAAAAAGCGGAAAACGCCCGTCGGGAAAAACCATCTTCCTTCTTCATCAGATGCAATCCACAGGGGAACGGAGAAAAAGCGGAAAACGCCCGTCGGGAAAAGCCATCTTCCTTCTTCATCAGATGCAATCCACAGGGGAATAACGAAAAAGCGGAAAACGCCCGTCGGGAAAAGCCATCTTCCTTCTTCATCAGATGCAATCCACAGGGGAACAGCGAAAAAGCGGAAAATGCCCGTCGGGAAAAGCCATCTTCCTTCTTCATCAGATGCAATCCACAGGGGAACAGCGAAAAAGCGGAAAACGCCCATCAGGAAAAGCCATCTTCCTTCTTCATCAGATGCAATCCACAGGGGAACAGCGAAAAAGCGGAAAACGCCCGTCGGGAAAAGCCATCTTCCTTCTTCATCCGGTGAAATCCACAGGGGAACAGCGAAAAAGCGGAAAACGCCCATCGGGAAAAGCCATCTTGCTTCTTCATCAGCTGCAATCCACATAGGAACAGCGAAAAAGCGGAAAACGTCCGTCGGGAAAAGCCATCTTCCTTCTTCATCAGATGCAATCCACAGGGGAACAGCGAAAAAGCGGAAAACGCCCATCGGGAAAAGCCATCTTCCTTCTTCATCAGATGCAATCCACAGGGGAACAGCGAAAAAGCGGAAAACGACAGTCGGGAAAAGCCATCTTCCTTCTTCATCAGATGCAATCCACAGGGGAATAACGAAAAAGCGGAAAACGCCCGTCGGGAAAAGCCATCTTCCTTCTTCATCAGATGCAATCCACAGGAGAATAGCGAAAAAGCGGAAAACGCCCGTCGGGAAAAGCCATCTTCCTTCTTCATCAGATGCAATCCACAGGGGAACAGCGAAAAAGCGGAAAACGCCCGTCGGGAAAAGCCATCTTCCTTCTTTATCAGATGCAATCCACAGGGGAACAGCGAAAAAGCGGAAAACGCCCGTCGGGAAAAGCCATCTTCCTTCTTCATCAGATGCAATCCACAGGGGAACAGCGAAAAAGTGGAAAACGTCCGTCGGGAAAAGCCATCTTCCTTCTTCATCAGATGCAATCCACAGGGGAACAGCGAAAAAGCGGAAAACACCCGTCGGGAAAAGCCATCTTCCTTCTTCATCAGATGCAATCCACAGGGGAACAGCGAAAAAGCGGAAAACGCCCGTCGGGAAAAGCCATCTTCCTTCTTCATCAGATGCAATCCACAGGGGAACAGCGAAAAAGTGGAAAACGTCCGTCGGGAAAAGCCATCTTCCTTCTTCATCAGATGCAATCCACAGGGGAACAGCGAAAAAGCGGAAAACACCCGTCGGGAAAAGCCATCTTCCTTCTTCATCAGATGCAATCCACAGGGGAACAGCGAAAAAGCGGAAAACGCCCGTCGGGAAAAGCCATCTTCCTTCTTGATCAGATGTAATCCACAGGGGAATAACGAAAAAGCGGAAAACGCCTGTCGGGAAAAGCCATCTTCCTTCTTCATCAGATGCAATCCACAGGGGAACAGCGAAAAAGCGGAAAACGCCCGTCGGGAAAAGCCATCTTCCTTCTTCATCAGATGCAATCCACAGGGGAACAGCGAAAAAGCGGAAAACGCCCGTCGGGAAAAGCCATCTTCCTTCTTCATCAGATGCAATCCACAAGGGAACAGCGAAAAAGCGGAAAACGCCCGTCGGGAAAAGCCATCTTCCTTCTTCATCAGATGCAATCCACAGGGGAAAAACGAAAAAGCAAAAAACGCCCGTCGGGAAAAGCCATCTTCCTTCTTCATCAGATGCAATCCACAGGGGAAAAACGAAAAAGCAAAAAACGCCCGTAGGGAAAAGCCATCTTCCTTCTTCATCAGATGCAATCCACAGGGGAACAGCGAAAAAGCGGAAAACGCCCGTCGTGAAAAACCATCTTCCTTCTTCATCAGATGCAATCCACAGGGGAACAGCGAAAAAGCGGAAAACTCCCGTCGGGAAAAGCCATCTTCCTTCTTCATCAGATGCAATCCACAGGGGAATAACGAAAAAGCGGAAAACGCCCGTCGGGAAAAGCCATCTTCCTTCTTCACCAGATGCAATCCACAGGGGAACAGCTAAAAAGCGGAAAACGCCCGTCGGGAAAAGCCATCTTCCTTCTTCATCAGATGCAATCCACAGGGGAACAGCGAAAAAGCGGAAAACGCCCGTCAGGAAAAGCCATCTTCCTTCTTCATCAGATGCAATCCACAGGGGAACAGCGAAAAAGCGGAAAACGCCCGTCGGGAAAAGCCATCTTCCTTCTTCATCAGATGCAATCCACAGGGGAACAGCGAAAAAGCGGAAAACGCCCATCGGGAAAAGCCATCTTGCTTCTTCATCAGCTGAAATCCACATAGGAACAGCGAAAAAGCGGAAAACGCCCGTCGGGAAAAGCCATCTTCCTTCTTCATCAGATGCAATCCAAAAGGGAACAGCGAAAAAGCGGAAAACGACCGTCGGGAAAAGCCATCTTCCTTCTTCATCAGATGCAATCCACAGGGGAATAACGAAAAAGCGGAAAACGCCCGTCGGGAAAAGCCATCTTCCATCTTCATCAGATGCAATCCACAGGAGAATAACGAAAAAGCAGAAAACGCCCGTCGGGAAAAGCCATCTTCCTTCTTCATCAGATGCAATCCACAGGGGAACAGCGAAAAAGCGGAAAACGCCCGTCGGGAAAAGCCATCTTCCTTCTTTATCAGATGCAATCCACAGGGGAACAGCGAAAAAGCGGAAAACGCCCGTCGGGAAAAGCCATCTTCCTTCTTCATCAGATGCAATCCACAGGGGAACAGCGAAAAAGCGGAAAACGTCCGTCGGGAAAAGCCATCTTCCTTCTTCATCAGATGCAATCCACAGGGGAACAGCGAAAAAGCGGAAAACGCCCGTCGGGAAAAGCCATCTTCCTTCTTCATCAGATGCAATCCACAGGGGAACAGCGAAAAAACGGAAAACGCCCGTCGGGAAAAGCCATCTTCCTTCTTCATCAGATGCAATCCACAGGGGAAAAACGAAAAAGCAAAAAACGCCCGTCGGGAAAAGCCATCTTCCTTCTTCATCAGATGCAATCCACAGGGGAACAGAGAAAAAGCGGAAAACGCCCGTCGGGAAAAGCCATCTTCCTTCTTCATCAGATGCAATCCACAGGGGAACAGAGAAAAAGCGGAAAACGGCCGTCGGGAAAAGCCATCTTCCTTCTTCATCAGATGCAATCCACAGGGGAATAACGAAAAAGCGGAAAACGCCCGTCGGGAAAAGCCATCTTCCTTCTTCATCAGATGCAATCCACAGGGGAACAGCGAAAAAGCGGAAAATGCCCGTCGGGAAAAGCCATCTTCCTTCTTCATCAGATGCAATCCACAGGGGAACAGCGAAAAAGCGGAAAACGCCCGTCAGGAAAAGCCATCTTCCTTCTTCATCAGATGCAATCCACAGGGGAACAGCGAAAAAGCGGAAAACGCCCGTCGGGAAAAGCCATCTTCCTTCTTCATCAGGTGAAATCCACAGGGGAACAGCGAAAAAGCGGAAAACGCCCATCGGGAAAAGCCATCTTGCTTCTTCATCAGCTGCAATCCACATAGGAACAGCGAAAAAGCGGAAAACGTCCGTCGGGAAAAGCCATCTTCCTTCTTCATCAGATGCAATCCACAGGGGAACAGCGAAAAAGCGGAAAACGCCCATCGGGAAAAGCCATCTTCCTTCTTCATCAGATGCAATCCACAGGGGAACAGCGAAAAAGCGGAAAACGACAGTCGGGAAAAGCCATCTTCCTTCTTCATCAGATGCAATCCACAGGGGAATAACGAAAAAGCGGAAAACGCCCGTCGGGAAAAGCCATCTTCCTTCTTCATCAGATGCAATCCACAGGAGAATAGCGAAAAAGCGGAAAACGCCCGTCGGGAAAAGCCATCTTCCTTCTTCATCAGATGCAATCCACAGGGGAACAGCGAAAAAGTGGAAAACGCCCGTCGGGAAAAGCCATCTTCCTTCTTTATCAGATGCAATCCACAGGGGAACAGCGAAAAAGCGGAAAATGCCCGTCGGGAAAAGCCATCTTCCTTCTTCATTAGATGCAATCCACAGGGGAACAGCGAAAAAGTGGAAAACGTCCGTCGGGAAAAGCCATCTTCCTTCTTCATCAGGTGCAATCCACAGGGGAACAGCGAAAAAGCGGAAAACGCCCGTCGGGAAAAGGCCATCTTCCTTCTTCATCAGATGCAATCCACAGGGGAACAGCGAAAAAGCGGAAAACGCCCGTCGGGAAAAGCCATCTTCCTTCTTCATCAGATGCAATCCACAGGGGAACAGCGAAAAAGCGGAAAACGCCCGTCGGGAAAAGCCATCTTCCTTCTTCATCAGATGCAATCCACAGGGGAACAGCAAAAAAGCGGAAAACGCCCGTCGGGAAAAGCCATCAGATGCAATCCACAGGGGAAAAACGAAAAAGCAAAAAACGCCCGTCGGGAAAAGCCATCTTCCTTCTTCATCAGATGCAATCCACAGGGGACAGCGAAAAAGCGGAAAACGCCCATCGGGAAAAACCATCTTCCTTCTTCATCAGATGCAATCCACAGGGGAACAGCGAAAAAGCGGAAAACGCCCGTCGGGAAAAGCCATCTTCCCTCTTCATCAGATGCAATCCACAGGGAAATACCGAAAAAGCGGAAAACGCCCGTCGGGAAAAGCCATCTTCCTTCTTCATCAGATGCAATCCACAGGGGAACAGCGAAAAAGCGGAAATCGCCCGTCGGGAAAAGCCATCTTCCTTCTTCATCAGATGCAATCCACAGGGGAACAGCGAAAAAGCGGAAAACGCCCGTCGGGAAAAGCCATCTTCCTTCTTCATCAGATGCAATCCACAGGGGAACAGCGAAAAAGCGGAAAACGCCCGTCGGGAAAAGCCATCTTCCTTCTTCATCAGGTGAAATCCAAAGGGGAACAGCGAAAAAGCGGAAAACGCCCGTCGGGAAAAGCCATCTTCCTTCTTCATCAGATGCAATCCACAGGGGAACAGCGAAAAAGCGGAAAACGCCCGTCGGGAAAAGCCATCTTCCTTCTTCATCAGATGCAATCCACAGGGGAACAGCGAAAAAGCAGAAAACGACCGTCGGGAAAAGCCATCTTCCTTCTTCATCAGATGCAATCCACAGGGGACCAGCAAAAAAAGCGGAAAACGCCCGTCGGGAAAAGCCATCTTCCTTCTTTATCAGATGCAATCCACAGGGGAACAGCGAAAAAGCGGAAAACGCCCGTCGGGAAAAGCCATCTTCCTTCTTCATCAGATGCAATCCACAGGGGAACAGCGAAAAAGCGGAAAATGCCCGTCGGGAAAAGCCATCTTCCTTCTTCATCAGATGCAATCCACAGGGGAACAGCGAAAAAGCGGAAAACGCCCATCGGGAAAAGCCATCTTCGTTCTTCATCAGATGCAATCCACAGGAGAATAACGAAAAAGCGGAAAACGCCCGTCAGGAAAAGCCATCTTCCTTCTTCATCAGATGCAATCCACAAGGGAACAGCGAAAAAGCGGAAAACGCCCGTCGGGAAAAGCCATCTTCCTTCTTCATCAGATGCAATCCACAGGGGAAAAACGAAAAAGCAAAAAACGCCCGTCGGGAAAAGCCATCTTCCTTCTTCATCAGATGCAATCCACAGGGGAACAGCGAAAAAGCGGAAAACGCCCGTCGGGAAAAACCATCTTCCTTCTTCATCAGATGCAATCCACAGGGGAACAGCGAAAAAGCGGAAAACGCCCGTCGGGAAAAGCCATCTTCCTTCTTCATCAGATGCAATCCACAAGTGAACAGCGAAAAAGCGGAAAACGCCCGTCGGGAAAAGCCATCTTCCTTCTTCATCAGATGCAATCCACAGGGGAAAAACGAAAAAGCAAAAAACGCCCGTCGGGAAAAGCCATCTTCCTTCTTCATCAGATGCAATCCACAGGGGAACAGCGAAAAAGCGGAAAACGCCCGTCGGGAAAAACCATCTTCCTTCTTCATCAGATGCAATCCACAGGGGAACAGCGAAAAAGCGGAAAACACCCGTCGGGAAAAGCCATCTTCCTTCTTCATCAGAAGCAATCCACAGGGGAACAGCGAAAAAGCGGAAAACGCCCGTCGGGAAAAGCCATCTTCCTTCTTGATCAGATGTAATCCACAGGGGAATAACGAAAAAGCGGAAAACGCCTGTCGGGAAAAGCCATCTTCCTTCTTCATCAGATGCAATCCACAGGGGAACAGCGAAAAAGCGGAAAACGCCCGTCGGGAAAAGCCATCTTCCTTCTTTATCAGATGCAATCCACAGGGGAACAGCGAAAAAGCGGAAAACGCCCGTCGGGAAAAGCCATCTTCCTTCTTCATCAGATGCAATCCACAGGGGAACAGCGAAAAAGCGGAAAACGCCCGTCGGGAAAAGCCATCTTCCTTCTTCATCAGATGCAATCCACAGGGGAACAGCGAAAAAGCGGAAAACGCCCGTCGGGAAAAGCCATCTTCCTTCTTCATCAGATGCAAACCACAGGAGAATAACGAAAAAGCGGAAAACGCCCGTCGGGAAAAGCCATCTTCCTTCTTCATCAGATGCAATCCACAGGGGAACAGCGAAAAAGCGGAAAACGCCCGTCGGGAAAAGCCATCTTCCTTCTTCATCAGATGCAATCCACAGGGGAACAGCGAAAAAGCGGAAAACGCCCGTCGGGAAAAGCCATCTTCCTTCTTCATCAGATGCAATCCACAGGGGAACAGCGAAAAAGCGGAAAACGCCCGTCGGGAAAAGCCATCTTCCTTCTTCATCAGATGCAATCCACAGGAGAATAACGAAAAAGCGGAAAACGCCCGTCGGGAAAAGCCATCTTCCTTCTTCATCAGATGCAATCCACAGGGGAACAGCGAAAAAGCGGAAAACGCCCAACGGGAAAAGCCATCTTCCTTCTTCATCAGATGCAATCCACAGGGGAACAGCGAAAAAGCGGAAAACGCCCGTCGGGAAAAGCCATCTTCCTTCTTCATCAGATGCAATCCACAAGAGAACAGCGAAAAAGCGGAAAACGCCCGTCGGGAAAAGCCATCTTCCTTCTTCATCAGATGCAATCCACAGGGGAACAGCGAAAAAGCGGAAAACGCCCGTCGGGAAAAGCCATCTTCCTTCTTCATCAGATGCAATCCACAGGGGAACAGCGAAAAAGCGGAAAACGCCCGTCGGGAAAAGCCATCTTCCTTCTTCATCAGATGCAATCCACAGGGGAACAGCGAAAAAGCGGAAAACGCCCGTCGGGAATAGCCATCTTCCTTCTTCATCAGATGCAATCCACAAGAGAACAGCGAAAAAGCGGAAAACGCCCGTCGGGAAAAGCCATCTTCCTTCTTCATCAGATGCAATCCACAGGGGAACAGCGAAAAAGCAAAAAACGCCCGTCGGGAAAAGCCATCTTCCTTCTTCATCAGATGCAATCCACAGGGGAACAGCGAAAAAGCGGAAAACGCCCGTCGGGAAAAGCCATCTTCCTTCTTCATCAGATGCAATCCACAGGGGAACAGCGAAAAAGCGGAAAACGCCCGTCGAAAAAAGCCATCTTCCTTCTTCATCAGATGCAATCCACAAGAGAACAGCGAAAAAGCGGAAAACGCCCGTCGGGAAAAGCCATCTTCCTTCTTCATCAGATGCAATCCACAGGGGAACAGCGAAAAAGCAAAAAACGCCCGTCGGGAAAAGCCATCTTCCTTCTTCATCAGATGCAATCCACAGGGGAACAGCGAAAAAGCGGAAAACGCCCGTCGGGAAAAGCCATCTTCCTTCTTCATCAGATGCAATCCACAGGGGAACAGCGAAAAAGCGGAAAACGCCCGTCGGGAACAGCCATCTTCCTTCTTCATCAGATGCAATCCACAGGGGAACAGCGAAAAAGCGGAAAACGCCCGTCGGGAAAAGCCATCTTCCTTCTTCATCAGATGCAATCCACAGGAGAATAACGAAAAAGCGGAAAACGCCCGTCGGGAAAAGCCATCTTCCTTCTTCATCAGATGCAATCCACAGGGGAACAGCGAAAAAGCGGAAAACGCCCGTCGGGAAAAGCCATCTTCCTTCTTCATCAGATGCAATCCACAGGGGAACAGCGAAAAAGCGGAAAACGCCCGTCGGGAAAAGCCATCTTCCTTCTTCATCAGATGCAATCCACAGGGGAACAGCGAAAAAGCGGAAAACGTCCGTCGGGAAAAGCCATCTTCCTTCTTCATCAGATGCAATCCACAGGAGAATAACGAAAAAGCGGAAAACGCCCGTCGGGAAAAGCCATCTTCCTTCTTCATCAGATGCAATCCACAGGGGAACAGCGAAAAAGTGGAAAACGCCCGTCGGGAAAAGCCATCTTCCTTCTTCATCAGATGCAATCCACAGGGGAACAGCGAAAAAGCGGAAAACGCCCGTCGGGAAAAGCCATCTTCCTTCTTCATCAGATGCAATCCACAGGGGAACAGCGAAAAAGCGGAAAACGCCCGTCGGGAAAAGCCATCTTCCTTCTTCATCAGATGCAATCCACAGGAGAATAACGAAAAAGCGGAAAACGCCCGTCGGGAAAAGCCATCTTCCTTCTTCATCAGATGCAATCCACAGGGGAACAGCGAAAAAGCGGAAAACGCCCGTCGGGAAAAGCCATCTTCCTTCTTCTTCAGATGCAATCCACAGGGGAACAGCGAAAAAGCGGAAAACGCCCGTCGGGAAAAGCCATCTTCCTTCTTCATCAGATGCAATCCACAGGGGAATAACTAAAAAGCGGAAAACGCCCGTCGGGAAAAGCCATCTTCCTTCTTCATCAGATGCAATCCACAGGGGAACAGCGAAAAAGCGGAAAACGCCCGTCGGGAAAAGCCGTCTTCCTTCTTCATCAGATGCAATCCACAGGGGAACAGCGAAAAAGCGGAAAACGCCCGTCGGGAACAGCCATCTTCCTTCTTCATCAGATGCAATCCACAGGGGAACAGCGAAAAAGCGGAAAACGCCCGACGGGAAAAGCCATCTTCCTTCTTCATCAGATGCAATCCACAGGAGAATGACGAAAAAGCGGAAAACGCCCGTCGGGAAAAGCCATCTTCCTTCTTCATCAGATGCAATCCACAGGGGAACAGCGAAAAAGCGGAAAACGCCCGTCGGGAAAAGCCATCTTCCGTCTTCATCAGATGCAATCCACAGGGGAACAGCGAAAAAGCAAAAAACGCCCGTCGGGAAAAGCCATCTTCCTTCTTTATCAGATGCAATCCACAGGGGAACAGCGAAAAAGCGGAAAACGCCCGTCGGGAAAAGCCGTCTTCCTTCTTCATCAGATGCAATCCACAGGGGAACAGCGAAAAAGCGGAAAACGCCCGTCGTGAACAGCCATCTTCCTTCTTCATCAGATGCAATCCACAGGGGAACAGCGAAAAAGCGGAAAACGCCCGACGGGAAAAGCCATCTTCCTTCTTCATCAGATGCAATCCACAGGAGAATGACGAAAAAGCGGAAAACGCCCGTCGGGAAAAGCCATCTTCCTTCTTCATCAGATGCAATCCACAGGGGAACAGCGAAAAAGCGGAAAACGCCCGTCGGGAAAAGCCATCTTCCGTCTTCATCAGATGCAATCCACAGGGGAACAGCGAAAAAGCGGAAAACGTCCGTCGGGAAAAGCCATCTTCCTTCTTCATCAGATGCAATCCACAGGAGAATAACGAAAAAGCGGAACATGCCCGTCGGGAAAAGCGATCTTCCTTCTTCATCAGATGCAATCCACATAGGAACAGCGAAAAAGCGGAAAACGCCCGTCGGGAAAAGCCATCTTCCTTCTTCATCAGATGCAATCCACAGGGGAACAGCGAAAAAGCGGAAAACGCCCGTCGGGAAAAGCCATCTTCCTTCTTCATCAGATGCAATCCATAGGGGAACAGCGAAAAAGCGGAAAACGCCCGTCGGGAAAAGCCATCTTCCTTCTTCATCAGATGCAATCCACAGGAGAATAACGAAAAAGCAGAAAATGCCCGTCGGGAAAAGCCATCTTCCTTCTTCATCAGATGCAATCCACAGGGGAACAGCGAAAAAGTGGAAAACGCCCGTCGGGAAAAGCCATCTTCCTTCTTCATCAGATGCAATCCACAGGGGAACAGCGAAAAAGCGGAAAACGCCCGTCGGGAAAAGCCATCTTCCTTCTTCATCAGATGCAATCCACAGGGGAACAGCGAAAAAGCGGAAAACGCCCGTCGGGAAAAGCCATCTTCCTTCTTCATCAGATGCAATCCACAGGAGAATAACGAAAAAGCGGAAAACGCCCGTCGGGAAAAGCCATCTTCCTTCTTCATCAGATGCAATCCACAGGGGAACAGCGAAAAAGCGGAAAACGCCCATCGGGAAAAGCCATCTTCCTTCTTCATCAGATGCAATACACAGGGGAACAGCGAAAAAGCGGAAAACGCCCGTCGGGAAAAGCCATCTTCCTTCTTCATCAGATGCAATCCACAGGGGAACAACGAAAAAGCGGAAAACGCCCGTCGGGAAAAGCCATCTTCCTTCTTCATCAGATGCAATCCACAGGGGAACAGCGAAAAAGCGGAAAACGCCCGTCGGGAAAAGCCATCTTCCTTCTTCATCAGATGCAATCCACAGGGGAACAGCGAAAAAGCGGAAAATGCCCGTCGGGAAAAGCCATCTTCCTTCTTCATCAGATGCAATCCACAAGAGAACAGCGAAACAGCGGAAAATGCCCGTCGGGAAAAGCCATCTTCCTTCTTCATCAGATGCAATCCACAGGGGAACAGCGAAAAAGCAAAAAACGCCCGTCGGGAAAAGCCATCTTCCTTCTTCATCAGATGCAATCCACAGGGGAACAGCGAAAAAGTGGAAAACGCCCGTCGGGAAAAGCCATCTTCCTTCTTCATCAGATGCAATCCAGAGGGGAACAGCGAAAAAGCAGAAAACGCCCGTCGGGAACAGCCATCTTCCTTCTTCATCAGATGCAATCCACAGGGGAACAGCGAAAAAGCGGAAAATGCCCGTCGGGAAAAGCCATCTTCCTTCTTCATCAGATGCAATCCACAGGAGAATAACGAAAAAGCGGAAAACGCCCGTCGGGAAAAGCCATCTTCCTTCTTCATCAGATGCAATCCACAGGGGAACTGCGAAAAAGCGGAAAACGCCCGTCGGGAAAAGCCATCTTCCTTCTTCATCAGATGCAATCCACAGTGGAACAGCGAAAAAGCGGAAAACGCCCGTCGGGAAAAGCCATCTTCCTTCTTCATCAGATGCAATCCACAGGGGAACAGCGAAAAAGCGGAAAACGCCCGTCGGGAAAAGCCATCTTCCTTCTTCATCAGATGCAATCCACAGGGGAACAGCGAAAAAGTGGAAAACGCCCGTCGGGAAAAGCCATCTTCCTTCTTCATCAGATGCAATCCACAGGGGAAGAGCGAAAAAGCGGAAAACGCCCGTCGGGAAAAGCCATCTTCCTTCTTCATCAGATGCAATCCACAGGGGAACAGCGAAAAAGCGGAAAACGCCCGTCGGGAAAAGCCATCTTCCTTCTTCATCAGATGCAATCCACAGGAGAATAACGAAAAAGCGGAAAACGCCCGTCGGGAAAAGCCATCTTCCTTCTTCATCAGATGCAATCCACAGGGGAACAGCGAAAAAGCGGAAAACGCCCGTCGGGAAAAGCCATCTTCCTTCTTCATCAGATGCAATCCACAAGAGAACAGCGAAAAAGCGGAAAACGCCCATCGGGAAAAGCCATCTTCCTTCTTCATCAGATGCAATCCACAGGGGAACAGCGAAAAAGCAAAAAACGCCCGTCGGGAAAAGCCATCTTCCTTCTTCATCAGATGCAATCCACAGGGGAACAGCGAAAAAGCGGAAAACGCCCGTCGGGAAAAGCCATCTTCCTTCTTCATCAGATGCAATCCACAGGGGAACAGCGAAAAAGCGGAAAACGCCCGTCGGGAAAAGCCATCTTCCTTCTTCATCAGATGCAATCCACAGGGGAACAGCGAAAAAGCGGAAAACGCCCGTCGGGAAAAGCCATCTTCCTTCTTCATCAGATGCAATCCACAGGAGAATAACGAAAAATCAGAAAACGCCCGTCGGGAAAAGCCATCTTCCTTCTTCATCAGATGCAATCCACAGGGGAACAGCGAAAAAGCGGAAAACGCCCGTCGGGAAAAGCCATCTTCCTTCTTCATCAGATGCAATCCACAGGGGAACAGCGAAAAAGCGGAAAACGCCCGTCGGGAAAAGCCATCTTCCTTCTTCATCAGATGCAATCCACAGGAGAATAACGAAAAAGCGGAAAATGCCCGTCGGGAAAAGCCATCTTCCTTCTTCATCAGATGCAATCCACAGGGGAACAGCGAAAAAGCGGAAAACGCCCGTCGGGAAAACCCATCTTCCTTCTTCATCAGATGCAATCCACAGGGGAACAGCGAAAAAGCGGAAAACGCCCGTCGGGAAAAGCCATCTTCCTTCTTCATCAGATGCAATCCACAGGGGAACAGCGAAAAAGCGGAAAACGCCCGTCGGGAAAAGCCATCTTCCTTCTTCATCAGATGCAATCCACAGGAGAATAACGAAAAAGCGGAAAACGCCCGTCGGGAAAAGCCATCTTCCTTCTTCATCAGATGCAATCCACAGGGGAACAGCGAAAAAGTGGAAAACGCCCGTCGGGAAAAGCCATCTTCCTTCTTCATCAGATGCAATCCACAGGGGAACAGCGAAAAAGCGGAAAACGCCCATCGGGAAAAGCCATCTTCCTTCTTCATCAGATGCAATCCACAGGAGAATAACGAAAAAGCGGAAAACGCCCGTCGGGAAAAGCCATCTTCCTTCTTCATCAGATGCAATCCACAGGGGAACAGCGAAAAAGTGGAAAACGTCCGTCGGGAAAAGCCATCTTCCTTCTTCATCAGATGCAATCCACAGGGGAACAGCGAAAAAGCGGAAAACGCCCGTCGGGAAAAGCCATCTTCCTTCTTCATCAGATGCAATCCACAGGGGAACAGCGAAAAAGCGGAAAACGCCCGTCGGGAAAAGCCATCTTCCTTCTTCATCAGATGCAATCCACAGGGGAACAGCGAAAAAGCGGAAAACGCCCGTCGGGAAAAGCCATCTTCCTTCTTCATCAGATGCAATCCACAGGAGAATAACGAAAAAGCGGAAAACGCCCGTCGGGAAAAGCCTTCTTCCTTCTTCATCAGATGCAATCCACAGGGGAACAGCGAAAAAGCGGAAAACGCCCGTCGGGAAAAGCCATCTTCCTTCTTCATCAGATGCAATCCACAGGGGAACAGCGAAAAAGCGGAAAACGCCCGTCGGGAAAAGCCATCTTCCTTCTTCATCAGATGCAATCCACAAGGGAAAAACGAAAATGCAAAAAACGCCCGTCGGGAAAAGCCATCTTCCTTCTTCATCAGATGCAATCCACATAGGAACAGCGAAAAAGCGGAAAACGCCCATCGGGAAAAACCATCTTCCTTCTTCATCAGATGCAATCCACAGGGGAACAGCGAAAAAGCGGAAAACGCCCGTCGGGAAAAGCCATCTTCCCTCTTCATCAGATGCAATCCACAGGGAAATAACGAAAAAGCGGAAAACGCCCGTCGGGAAAAGCCATCTTCCTTCTTCATCAGATGCAATCCACAGGGGAACAGCGAAAAAGCGGAAAACGCCCGTCGGGAAAAGCCATCTTCCTTCTTCATCAGATGCAATCCACAGGGGAACAGCGAAAAAGCGGAAAACGCCCGTCGGGAAAAGCCATCTTCCTTCTTCATCAGATGCAATCCACAGGGGAACAGCGAAAAAGCGGAAAACGCCCGTCGGGAAAAGCCATCTTCCTTCTTCATCAGGTGAAATCCAAAGGGGAACAGCGAAAAAGCGGAAAACGCCCGTCGGGAAAAGCCATCTTCCTTCTTCATCAGATGCAATCCACAGGGGAACAGCGAAAAAGCGGAAAACGCCCGTCGGGAAAAGCCATCTTCCTTCTTTATCAGATGCAATCCACAGGGGAACAGCGAAAAAGCAGAAAACGACCGTCGAGAAAAGTCATCTTCCTTCTTCATCAGATGCAATGCACAGGGGAACAGCGAAAAAGCGGAAAATGCCCGTCGGGAAAAGCCATCTTCCTTCTTCATCAGATGCAATCCACAGGGGAACAGCGAAAAAGCGGAAAACGCCCGTCGGGAAAAGCCATCTTCCTTCTTCATCAGATGCAATCCACAGGAGAATAACGAAAAAGCGGAAAACGCCCGTCGGGAAAAGCCATCTTCCTTCTTCATCAGATGCAATCCACAGGGGAACAGCGAAAAAGCGGAAAATGCCCGTCGGGAAAAGCCATCTTCCTTCTTCATCAGATGCAATCCACAGGGGAAAAACGAAAAAGCAAAAAACGCCCGTCGGGAAAAGCCATCTTCCTTCTTCATCAGATGCAATCCACAGGGGAACAGCGAAAAAGCGGAAAACGCCCGTCGGGAAAAACCATCTTCCTTCTTCATCAGATGCAATCCACAGGGGAACAGCGAAAAAGCGGAAAACGCCCGTCGGGAAAAGCCATCTTCCTTCTTCATCAGATGCAATCCACAGGGGAACAGCGAAAAAGCGGAAAACGCCCGTCGGGAAAAGCCATCTTCCTTCTTCATCAGATGCAATCCACAGGGGAACAGCGAAAAAGCGGAAAACGCCCGTCGGGAAAAGCCATCTTCGTTCTTCATCAGATGCAATCCACAGGGGAACAGCGAAAAAGCAGAAAACGACCGTCGGGAAAAGCCATCTTCCTTCTTCATCAGATGCAATCCACAGGGGAATAACGAAAAAGCGGAAAACGCCCGTCGGGAAAAGCCATCTTCCTTCTTCATCAGATGCAATCCACAGGGGAACAGCGAAAAAGCGGAAAACGCCCGTCGGGAAAAGCCATCTTCCTTCTTCATCAGATGCAATCCACAGGGGAACAGCGAAAAAGCGGAAAACGACCGTCGGGAAAAGCCATCTTCCTTCTTCATCAGATGCAATCCACAGGGGAACAGCGAAAAAGCGGAAAACGCCCGTCGGGAAAAGCCATCTTCCTTCTTCATCAGATGCAATCCACAGGAGAATAACGAAAAAGCGGAAAACGCCCGTCGGGAAAAGCCATCTTCCTTCTTCATCAGATGCAATCCACAGGGGAACAGCGAAAAAGCGGAAAATGCCCGTCGGGAAAAGCCATCTTCCTTCTTCATCAGATGCAATCCACAGGGGAACAGCGAAAAAGCGGAAAACGCCCGTCGGGAAAAGCCATCTTCCTTCTTCATCAGATGCAATCCACAGGAGAATAACGAAAAAGCGGAAAACGCCCGTCGGGAAAAGCCATCTTCCTTCTTCATCAGATGCAATCCACAGGGGAACAGCGAAAGAGCGGAAAACGCCTGTCGGGAAAAGCCATCTTCCTTCTTCATCAGATGCAATCCACAGGGGAAAAACGAAAAAGCAAAAAACGCCCGTCGGGAAAATCCATCTTCCTTCTTCATCAGATGCAATCCACAGGGGAACTGCGAAAAAGCGGAAAACGCCCGTCGGGAAAAACCATCTTCCTTCTTCATCAGATGCAATCCACAGGGGAACAGCGAAAAAGCGGAAAACGCCCGTCGGGAAAAGCCATCTTCCTTCTTCATCAGATGCAATCCACAGGGGAACAGCGAAAAAGCGGAAAACGCCCGTCGGGAAAAGCCATCTTCCTTCTTCATCAGATGCAATCCACAGGGGAACAGCGAAAAAGCGGAAAACGCCCGTCGGGAAAAGCCATCTTCGTTCTTCATCAGATGCAATCCACAGGGGAACAGCAAAAAAGCAGAAAACGACCGTCGGGAAAAGCCATCTTCCTTCTTCATCAGATGCAATCCACAGGGGAATAACGAAAAAGCGGAAAACGCCCGTCGGGAAAAGCCATCTTCCTTCTTCATCAGATGCAATCCACAGGGGAACAGCGAAAAAGCGGAAAACGCCCGTCGGGAAAAGCCATCTTCCTTCTTGATCAGATGCAATCCACAGGGGAACAGCGAAAAAGCGGAAAACGCCCGTCGGGAAAAGCCATCTTCCTTCTTCATCAGATGCAATCCACAGGGGAACAGCGAAAAAGCGGAAAACGCCCGTCGGGAAAAGCCATCTTCCTTCTTCATCAGATGCAATCCACAGGAGAATAACGAAAAAGCGGAAAACGCCCGTCGGGAAAAGCCATCTTCCTTCTTCATCAGATGCAATCCACAGGGGAACAGCGAAAAAGCGGAAAACGCCCGTCGGGAAAAGCCATCTTCCTTCTTCATCAGATGCAATCCACAGGGGAACAGCGAAAAAGCGGAAAACGCCCGTCGGGAAAAGCCATCTTCCTTCTTCATCAGATGCAATCCACAGGAGAATAACGAAAAAGCGGAAAACGCCCGTCGGGAAAAGCCATCTTCCTTCTTCATCAGATGCAATCCACATAGGAACAGCGAAAAAGCGGAAAACGCCCATCGGGAAAAACCATCTTCCTTCTTCATCAGATGCAATCCACAGGGGAACAGCGAAAAAGCGGAAAACGCCCGTCGGGAAAAGCCATCTTCCCTCTTCATCAGATGCAATCCACAGGGAAATAACGAAAAAGCGGAAAACGCCCGTCGGGAAAAGCCATCTTCCTTCTTCATCAGATGCAATCCACAGGGGAACAGCGAAAAAGCGGAAAACGCCCGTCGGGAAAAGCCATCTTCCTTCTTCATCAGATGCAATCCACAGGGGAACAGCGAAAAAGCGGAAAACGCCCGTCGGGAAAAGCCATCTTCCTTCTTCATCAGATGCAATCCACAGGGGAACAGCGAAAAAGCGGAAAACGCCCGTCGGGAAAAGCCATCTTCCTTCTTCATCAGGTGAAATCCAAAGGGGAACAGCGAAAAAGCGGAAAACGCCCGTCGGGAAAAGCCATCTTCCTTCTTCATCAGATGCAATCCACAGGGGAACAGCGAAAAAGCGGAAAACGCCCGTCGGGAAAAGCCATCTTCCTTCTTTATCAGATGCAATCCACAGGGGAACAGCGAAAAAGCAGAAAACGACCGTCGAGAAAAGTCATCTTCCTTCTTCATCAGATGCAATGCACAGGGGAACAGCGAAAAAGCGGAAAATGCCCGTCGGGAAAAGCCATCTTCCTTCTTCATCAGATGCAATCCACAGGGGAACAGCGAAAAAGCGGAAAACGCCCGTCGGGAAAAGCCATCTTCCTTCTTCATCAGATGCAATCCACAGGAGAATAACGAAAAAGCGGAAAACGCCCGTCGGGAAAAGCCATCTTCCTTCTTCATCAGATGCAATCCACAGGGGAACAGCGAAAAAGCGGAAAATGCCCGTCGGGAAAAGCCATCTTCCTTCTTCATCAGATGCAATCCACAGGGGAAAAACGAAAAAGCAAAAAACGCCCGTCGGGAAAAGCCATCTTCCTTCTTCATCAGATGCAATCCACAGGGGAACAGCGAAAAAGCGGAAAACGCCCGTCGGGAAAAACCATCTTCCTTCTTCATCAGATGCAATCCACAGGGGAACAGCGAAAAAGCGGAAAACGCCCGTCGGGAAAAGCCATCTTCCTTCTTCATCAGATGCAATCCACAGGGGAACAGCGAAAAAGCGGAAAACGCCCGTCGGGAAAAGCCATCTTCCTTCTTCATCAGATGCAATCCACAGGGGAACAGCGAAAAAGCGGAAAACGCCCGTCGGGAAAAGCCATCTTCGTTCTTCATCAGATGCAATCCACAGGGGAACAGCGAAAAAGCAGAAAACGACCGTCGGGAAAAGCCATCTTCCTTCTTCATCAGATGCAATCCACAGGGGAATAACGAAAAAGCGGAAAACGCCCGTCGGGAAAAGCCATCTTCCTTCTTCATCAGATGCAATCCACAGGGGAACAGCGAAAAAGCGGAAAACGCCCGTCGGGAAAAGCCATCTTCCTTCTTCATCAGATGCAATCCACAGGGGAACAGCGAAAAAGCGGAAAACGACCGTCGGGAAAAGCCATCTTCCTTCTTCATCAGATGCAATCCACAGGGGAACAGCGAAAAAGCGGAAAACGCCCGTCGGGAAAAGCCATCTTCCTTCTTCATCAGATGCAATCCACAGGAGAATAACGAAAAAGCGGAAAACGCCCGTCGGGAAAAGCCATCTTCCTTCTTCATCAGATGCAATCCACAGGGGAACAGCGAAAAAGCGGAAAATGCCCGTCGGGAAAAGCCATCTTCCTTCTTCATCAGATGCAATCCACAGGGGAACAGCGAAAAAGCGGAAAACGCCCGTCGGGAAAAGCCATCTTCCTTCTTCATCAGATGCAATCCACAGGAGAATAACGAAAAAGCGGAAAACGCCCGTCGGGAAAAGCCATCTTCCTTCTTCATCAGATGCAATCCACAGGGGAACAGCGAAAGAGCGGAAAACGCCTGTCGGGAAAAGCCATCTTCCTTCTTCATCAGATGCAATCCACAGGGGAAAAACGAAAAAGCAAAAAACGCCCGTCGGGAAAATCCATCTTCCTTCTTCATCAGATGCAATCCACAGGGGAACTGCGAAAAAGCGGAAAACGCCCGTCGGGAAAAACCATCTTCCTTCTTCATCAGATGCAATCCACAGGGGAACAGCGAAAAAGCGGAAAACGCCCGTCGGGAAAAGCCATCTTCCTTCTTCATCAGATGCAATCCACAGGGGAACAGCGAAAAAGCGGAAAACGCCCGTCGGGAAAAGCCATCTTCCTTCTTCATCAGATGCAATCCACAGGGGAACAGCGAAAAAGCGGAAAACGCCCGTCGGGAAAAGCCATCTTCGTTCTTCATCAGATGCAATCCACAGGGGAACAGCAAAAAAGCAGAAAACGACCGTCGGGAAAAGCCATCTTCCTTCTTCATCAGATGCAATCCACAGGGGAATAACGAAAAAGCGGAAAACGCCCGTCGGGAAAAGCCATCTTCCTTCTTCATCAGATGCAATCCACAGGGGAACAGCGAAAAAGCGGAAAACGCCCGTCGGGAAAAGCCATCTTCCTTCTTGATCAGATGCAATCCACAGGGGAACAGCGAAAAAGCGGAAAACGCCCGTCGGGAAAAGCCATCTTCCTTCTTCATCAGATGCAATCCACAGGGGAACAGCGAAAAAGCGGAAAACGCCCGTCGGGAAAAGCCATCTTCCTTCTTCATCAGATGCAATCCACAGGAGAATAACGAAAAAGCGGAAAACGCCCGTCGGGAAAAGCCATCTTCCTTCTTCATCAGATGCAATCCACAGGGGAACAGCGAAAAAGCGGAAAACGCCCGTCGGGAAAAGCCATCTTCCTTCTTCATCAGATGCAATCCACAGGGGAACAGCGAAAAAGCGGAAAACGCCCGTCGGGAAAAGCCATCTTCCTTCTTCATCAGATGCAATCCACAGGAGAATAACGAAAAAGCGGAAAACGCCCGTCGGGAAAAGCCATCTTCCTTCTTCATCAGATGCAATCCACAGGGGAACAGCGAAAAAGCGGAAAACGCCCGTCGGGAAAAGCCATCTTCCTTCTTCATCAGATGCAATCCACAGGGGAACAGCGAAAAAGCGGAAAACGCCCGTCGGGAAAAGCCATCTTCCTTCTTTATCAGATGCAATCCACAGGGGAACAGCGAAAAAGCGGAAAACGCCCGTCGGGAAAAGCCATCTTCCTTCTTCATCAGATGCAATCCACAGGGGAACAGCGAAAAAGCGGAAAACGCCCGTCGGGAAAAGCCATCTTCCTTCTTCATCAGATGCAATCCACAGGGGAACAGCGAAAAAGCGGAAAACGCCCGTCGGGAAAAGCCATCTTCCTTCTTCATCAGGTGAAATCCAAAGGGGAACAGCGAAAAAGCGGAAAACGCCCGTCGGGAAAAGCCATCTTCCTTCTTCATCAGATGCAATCCACAGGGGAACAGCGAAAAAGCGGAAAACGCCCGTCGGGAAAAGCCATCTTCCTTCTTTATCAGATGCAATCCACAGGGGAACAGCGAAAAAGCAGAAAATGACCGTCGAGAAAAGCCATCTTCCTTCTTCATCAGATGCAATGCACAGGGGAACAGCGAAAAAGCGGAAAATGCCCGTCGGGAAAAGCCATCTTCCTTCTTCATCAGATGCAATCCACAGGGGAACAGCGAAAAAGCGGAAAACGCCCGTCGGGAAAAGCCATCTTCCTTCTTCATCAGATGCAATCCACAGGAGAATAACGAAAAAGCGGAAAACGCCCGTCGGGAAAAGCCATCTTCCTTCTTCATCAGATGCAATCCACAGGGGAACAGCGAAAAAGCGGAAAATGCCCGTCGGGAAAAGCCATCTTCCTTCTTCATCAGATGCAATCCACAGGGGAAAAACGAAAAAGCAAAAAACGCCCGTCGGGAAAAGCCATCTTCCTTCTTCATCAGATGCAATCCACAGGGGAACAGCGAAAAAGCGGAAAACGCCCGTCGGGAAAAACCATCTTCCTTCTTCATCAGATGCAATCCACAGGGGAACAGCGAAAAGCGGAAAACGCCCGTCGGGAAAAGCCATCTTCCTTCTTCATCAGATGCAATCCACAGGGGAACAGCGAAAAAGCGGAAAACGCCCGTCGGGAAAAGCCATCTTCCTTCTTCATCAGATGCAATCCACAGGGGAACAGCGAAAAAGCGGAAAACGCCCGTCGGGAAAAGCCATCTTCGTTCTTCATCAGATGCAATCCACAGGGGAACAGCGAAAAAGCAGAAAACGACCGTCGGGAAAAGCCATCTTCCTTCTTCATCAGATGCAATCCACAGGGGAATAACGAAAAAGCGGAAAACGCCCGTCGGGAAAAGCCATCTTCCTTCTTTATCAGATGCAATCCACAGGGGAACAGCGAAAAAGCGGAAAACGCCCGTCGGGAAAAGCCATCTTCCTTCTTCATCAGATGCAATCCACAGGGGAACAGCGAAAAAGCGGAAAACGACCGTCGGGAAAAGCCATCTTCCTTCTTCATTAGATGCAATCCACAGGGGAACAGCGAAAAAGCGGAAAACGCCCGTCGGGAAAAGCCATCTTCCTTCTTCATCAGATGCAATCCACAGGAGAATAACGAAAAAGCGGAAAACGCCCGTCGGGAAAAGCCATCTTCCTTCTTCATCAGATGCAATCCACAGGGGAACAGCGAAAAAGCGGAAAATGCCCGTCGGGAAAAGCCATCTTCCTTCTTCATCAGATGCAATCCACAAGGGAACAGCGAAAAAGCGGAAAACGCCCGTCGGGAAAAGCCATCTTCCTTCTTCATCAGATGCAATCCACAGGAGAATAACGAAAAAGCGGAAAACGCCCGTCGGGAAAAGCCATCTTCCTTCTTCATCAGATGCAATCCACAGGGGAACAGCGAAAGAGCGGAAAACGCCTGTCGGGAAAAGCCATCTTCCTTCTTCATCAGATGCAATCCACAGGGGAAAAACGAAAAAGCAAAAAACGCCCGTCGGGAAAAGCCATCTTCCTTCTTCATCAGATGCAATCCACAGGGGAACAGCGAAAAAGCGGAAAACGCCCGTCGGGAAAAACCATCTTCCTTCTTCATCAGATGCAATCCACAGGGGAACAGCGAAAAAGCGGAAAACGCCCGTCGGGAAAAGCCATCTTCCTTCTTCATCAGATGCAATCCACAGGGGAACAGCGAAAAAGCGGAAAACGCCCGTCGGGAAAAGCCATCTTCCTTCTTCATCAGATGCAATCCACAGGGGAACAGCGAAAAAGCGGAAAACGCCCGTCGGGAAAAGCCATCTTCGTTCTTCATCAGATGCAATCCACAGGGGAACAGCGAAAAAGCAGAAAACGACCGTCGGGAAAAGCCATCTTCCTTCTTCATCAGATGCAATCCACAGGGGAATAACGAAAAAGCGGAAAACGCCCGTCGGGAAAAGCCATCTTCCTTCTTCATCAGATGCAATCCACAGGGGAACAGCGAAAAAGCGGAAAACGCCCGTCGGGAAAAGCCATCTTCCTTCTTCATCAGATGCAATCCACAGGGGAACAGCGAAAAAGCGGAAAACGCCCGTCGGGAAAAGCCATCTTCCTTCTTCATCAGATGCAATCCACAGGGGAAAAACGAAAAAGCAAAAAACGCCCGTCGGGAAAAGCCATCTTCCTTCTTCATCAGATGCAATCCACAGGGGAACAGCGAAAAAGCGGAAAACGCCCGTCGGGAAAAACCATCTTCCTTCTTCATCAGATGCAATCCACAGGGGAACAGCGAAAAAGCGGAAAACGCCCGTCGGGAAAAGCCATCTTCCTTCTTCATCAGATGCAATCCACAGGGGAACAGCGAAAAAGCGGAAAACGCCCGTCGGGAAAAGCCATCTTCCTTCTTCATCAGATGCAATCCACAAGAGAACAGCGAAAAAGCGGAAAACGCCCGTCGGGAAAAGCCATCTTCCTTCTTCATCAGATGCAATCCACAGGGGAACAGCGAAAAAGCAAAAAACGCCCATCGGGAAAAGCCATCTTCCTTCTTCATCAGATGCAATCCACAGGGGAACAGCGAAAAAGCGGAAAACGCCCGTCGGGAAAAGCCATCTTCCTTCTTCATCAGATGCAATCCACAGGGGAACAGCGAAAAAGCGGAAAACGCCCGTCGGGAACAGCCATGTTCCTTCTTCATCAGATGCAATCCACAGGGGAACAGCGAAAAAGCGGAAAACGCCCGTCGGGAAAAGCCGTCTTCCTTCTTCATCAGATGCAATCCACAGGGGAACAGCGAAAAAGCGGAAAACGCCCGTCGAGAAAAGCCTTAAGGCTTATTTAGCGGTCCCTACCCTCATAAATGATAAAGTTGCACGTGTACCCGCTGGTGCTTTTGCAGACTTTATATAATTTTATGCCATACTTGGCTCTTTTGGAGGGGATAAATTGACGGAATGTGAGGCGGTCCTGGTAGCTCATTAGGGACTCGTCAACCGAAACATTCTCCTCTGGGCTGTAGGAAGTTAGGAAGGACTCTTTCAGGAGGGATATTAGGGGGTTCAATTTATTAAGGCGGTCATAATTGGAGTCAGTTCTTGGGGGGAGCTTGGGAATTATCACTAAAATGGAGGAATCTCAATAGGGTCTCGTATCGGGTTCGGGACATTATGGCTGCAAATACAGGGGTGGCGTGGACAGATTTGGTTGCCCAGTAGGAGCGGATACTGGGTTTCTTCACTATTCCCATGTTGAGGGTAATGACTAAAAATCTTTTGATGTCCGGGACACTTGTGCGAATCCAGGACCGGGAATGGACAGATGTCGGCTTTTGGCCAATATATTGACGGGCGTATAAGATGGTGTGGTGAGTGATGAATTCAAACACATGTTGGGTAACAGAGATTTGGAAAAAATCCAGTGGGGCAAAATTGGTGACATTTATTTTGATGCCAGGGTCTCCTATGAAAGGGGGAATTTGTGGGGTAAAGGACGGGTCGGGGTACCAGGGAGGATGGGGGACTGCAGAACTAGGTCCTGCTCCTGACGCTTCAGAAGTGGCGACTGGCGGGGTGTGGACCCCGTGGAGGAAGCCGAATCGTCACCGCTATCTGAAAACTCATAATTTTCTGAGGCCGATTCGGTCTCTGACCCAGAACTGCCGGAGGCAAGCAGTGAGTACACTTGCTCTGCAGTAAACATTCTGCGGGCCATGGGTTTTTTTGCTTTTTTTTATCCTTGGCTAAGAAAAAATAAACCTAAACCTAATTAACACTAGTATTTTTTTTTTTATAACCCTAACCCTAAATTTTTTTTATAAAGATTTAAAAAAAAAATATTTAGGGGAATGACGCAGCGAGGGATGACGGAATGATGGAGGGGGGGTGATCACGGGGGGATGATCAGAAAATTTGGGAATTGATTATGATGAATTTAGTGGATTTATAACTTTTTCTCTCTAATATGGCCGCACGTAGTGTCGCGGGCGGAGGAGGGGACGCTGCGCTCTCCCACTGCTCGGGTCCGGCACCTATGTAGTTTAACGGTTCCAATGGGTTCCCACCGGTAACCCGCTCCCCAGCTTGGATGGTTGCCGAAGGAGCCCCTTTTGCCCGCAGGCTCTGGCCCTGGGAACTTTAGCCTTGGCGGTGACTGTGTTTCCCTTTCTCGGTTGGACGGTTGCCTTCTGACGGGACTTGGCTGCTGGGAAACCCAGGAGGTTCCCTTCGCTAACGGATTTGGCAAATTCACGGCGACTCCTAGCCTTGCCGGGGTCCGTAAGCCACTGCCGGATGGTGCTGGCTTCTCTTTGCGTACCGGTCCGATACCGCCGGGCCACCGCCCGTCCACGGTCCTTACGGTTAGCTCCAATAGGCCACTCCTGCAGACGGTCACCACCGTCTGCCAACCTTGCTGATCCGTCCGGGCCACACACCCGGACCAACTTCAGTCTGCTCAGCTGCCACTTCCCTTCCTTCCACTTTCCACTCTCAAACTGATCTGTCTGCTTTTCCCGCCTCCAGGACTGTGAACTCCTCGGTGGGCGGGGCCAACCGCCTGGCCCACCCCCTGGTGTGGACATCAGCCCCTGGAGGAAGGCAACAAGGGTTTGTGTCTGACTTCGGTGTGCCTGACCGGGAGTGTGGGGTGGTTGGGTGTTGTTCTCTGTGGCCCCTGGCTTGTTCAGGGCGCCACAGTAGTCTCTCTCTCGTCTCTCCCAGATCAACTACAAGGGAGAGAGGAGAGAGGCAGACCTAAGTGCTGCCATATATATCAAATATTGGCAATTTGACTACTGTGATAGGATCTATCACAGTATTCAAATCTAAACAGCCAATCAGATTTTTTTTTTTGGTTGCCGGGTGCAGGAGGCAGATTATGCCAAGCACAATGTGCATGCGCCCGCCATTTTCCCGGAGAAGAGAAGAAGGGGGGTCGCGGGGGGGGCGGGGATCAGTGATATTTTTATTGAGGTACGGGGAGGGGGTTGGGGGAACGGGGGATCCCAGATTGGGTGGGAGAGGGGCCGAGAACGGCAGTGAGAACTCCGGGGGACCGGAGAGAGGGATCTGGAGAACTGGAGGGGGCCCTAGGTTACCAGAGAGGGCTACGGTTTACCGGTGGAGGGCTCAGGGGGAGGACATTTCTCTCCGATCTGAAATGTTTGATCATTTCAGATCGGAGGGAAATAAATGCAGAGGTGGCGGCGGCAGTTTTCAGCACGCGCCGGCGCCATCTTGCATTTTCCGAAGAGGAGGTGGGGGTGGAGTGCATTTCTCCGGTACCGATGGCCTTGGGGGCACAAGGGGATTATCTTTATTTCTCATCTGACATGTTTGATCACGTCAGATGAGAAAGAAATCAATTTTACTCAGTTTTTTCATTATTTTTTTTGTGGGCAATAGTCTTCTTTACAGATTAAAGTTGGACTGTTCAATACTCTGCCTTAGGCCCCCTTCACACGCACGTGTCTCCGGTACGTGTTAGGTCCGTTCCTGCACGTACAGGAGACACGGGCACACGTAGACCCATTAAAGTCAATGGGTCTGCGCACATGTGCTTTTTTTTTGCCATGGAACGTGTGTACGTGTGGAGCATACGCGTGTTTGTGTGTTCCACACGTAGACATGTCCACGTTTTCTCCGGCATCACGGGTGTCACACGGCCCGCATACGGACCACACGGATGTAGTGTGGATGCGGTCCCGTGTGACACGCGCCGGAGAAAACTCACGTGTCAGAGAAAAAAATATCATTACTCACCTTCTCCTGCCCTCCTGTCTCTGCCACTGCTGTCACTTGCTGCCGACCGCCGCTCATTATACTCATTTATTATTCACTTCACTGCGGCCGGAAGCAGCAGTAGCGGGGAGTCGGCGGGACCGGAGACCGAAGATCAGCGCCACGGACAGTGAAGCCAGGGGCAGGTGAGTAGAAAGTTCTCGTTCTCCGTGTGTTATCACGGATAACACACAGAGAACACACGTAGTGCCATAAACACGGCTCACGGAGGGGAAAACGCACCTTTGACACGTCCGTGAAACACGTGCGTGATTTTCATGGATGTGTGAAGGGGGCCTTAGGCTAGGTTCACATTTCCGTTGTTTTGCATCAGTCACGTGTTGCTTGACACTTGTGACTGATGCGTTGTACAATGGGTGACAAGAATTGGAATTCATTGTGATCATAAATTGGATTCCGTTGTAAAACGTGAGAGAGAGAACGATCAAATGATCATTCACAATAGCCGGCCGCCGGCTTTTGAGAGCGATCAGATGATCTCCCGGCGGCCGGGTAATGAGAGCAATCAGATGATGTCCTGGCGGCCGGGTAATGAGGGCGATCAGATGATCTCCCGGCGGCCGGGTAATGAGAGCGATCAGATGATCTCCCGGCGGCCGGGTAATGAGAGCGATCAGATGATCTCCCGGCGGCTGGCTAACGAGAGCGATTAGCTGATTGTTCGGCCAAGAGAGAGCATGCGCAGCGAAGTCAAAAGGATTCCGTGCTCAAAAAACGCTACATGCTGCGTTCCTGCCGCCCGACGGTCAGTCGTTCCACGACTGATCAGTCGGGCGGCGGATGCAACGCAAGGGGAATCAGTCACAATCCGCCGCTCATACAAGTCTATGGGAAACAACGGAATGCGCCAAATGGACTGCATTGTTTATCAGAGCGGCGGATTGTGACGGATCATAAACAACAGAAATGTGGACCTAGCCTTAGTGGTTTTGTTTTTTAAACTGAACAGTATAGTTATTAGACTAGTGGATGTTTTTTACGTTATAGTTTCGGCAACTATTTTTCAGAAATTATGTGTTTCAGGTGTTTGACACATGACCCGTCACATGACCCGTGTTTAGGGATGGGGGCCCACAGGTCCTGAACAGCCCGGGGCCCTGGTTACCCTTAATTTGCCCCTGGAGATATGGGGAGGGAGGGAGAGTCGGGAGGAGGATGGAGAGAGACACTTAGGGGTACTTTGCACGTTGCGACATCGCTACTGCGATATCGTCGGGGTCAAATCGAAAGTGACGCACATCCGGCGCCAGTAACGACGTCGCAACGTGTAAGGCTATGTGCGCACTAGAGCTTTTTACCTGCGGATTTACCCGCGGATTTGCCCCGGAAATTTCTTGAGAAATGTCTGCAATCTTTGTGCAGATATTTCCCATGAAATTCAATGAGAAAAAAAAATAGCTGTGCGCACTGTGCGGATTTTTCTCAAGAAAATTTCTTGAGAAAATTTTCTCGAGAAACTTTCTTGAGAAAATGTGCATGTCCATTAATTTCCGCAGGTACCGGGGGTATTCCGGGGGTATTCCGCAGGTAGCAATGATGTGCGGTATACCCCCGGAATAGCCGCGAATTACCTGCGGGAATGCTCATCGCTGCCTGCGGTTTTGCAGGAAGCGATGTCATTATGCCAGGAAGAGGAAGCGGAGCAGACGTCACACTCCCTGGACGCCGCACAGAAGCACTTCCGTGCGACCTCCAGGTGCCAGTCTGTGTCCTGCTCCGGCCTTGCGGCTGCCTGCACTGCAGTGTCAGTGTCTGCCCGCAGTGTCAGCAGCCTGTCACGCGGCAGCGCAGGCAGACACTGACATCCTGCAGTGCTGGGAGCCGCGGGGATGACGATCGCTGCTGTCAGGAGGTGAGATCATTACCTGCTGTGACGATCTCCTGCCTCCTGACGTCAGCGCTGTCTATGCCCGTCTCACGAGCGGCCCGAGACTGTCACTAGCGGTGACGTCACGGGCTCTCGCGATACTTCTGACAACGCAGTCAGTGACAGCGCTGACGTCAGCAGTACAGGAGATGATCACAGAAGGTAATGATCTCATCTATGCTCCTGATGGCAGCGCTCGGCATCCCCTGCAGTGACCTGGGCTGACCTATTGATGTTAGCTCAGGTCACTGCACAGCTCTCCCAGCCAATGGGGAACATTCTGTTCTTCATTGACTGGGACAGCGACTATGGTATGGATCGCCGTGGGACCCCCCCCCCCTATTGGATTACGCCGGACGTGGATTGATTGTTCTTTTCAATAAATTGGTTAAAGAGGCTATGTGGGGAGTGTTTTTTCAAATAAAACTTTTTTTGTTGTCTATTTTTTAATTACTACTGACTGGGTTGGTGATGTCGGGTATCTGATAGACGCCTGACCTCACCAACCCCAGGGCTTGATGCCAGGTGACATTACACATCTGGCATCAACCCCATATATTACCCCGTTTGCCAACGCACCAGGGCGCGGGATGAGCTGGGGCAAAGCGCCAGGATTGGCACGTCTAATGGATGCGCCACTTCTGGGGCGGCTGCGGCCTGCTATTTTTAGGCTGGGGAGTATCCAATAACAGTGGACCTCCCTAGTCTGAGAATATCAGACCCCAGCTGTCCGCTTTACCTTGGCTGGTGATCCAATATGGGGGGGACCGCACGTTTTTTGTTTTAAATTATTTATATAATTTAAAATAACAGCGTGGGGTGCCCACTGTTTTGGATTATCAGCCAAGGTGAAGCTGCCAGCGGTGGTCTGCAGGCTGCAGCCGTCTGCTTTACCCTAGCTGGCTACAAAATATGGGGGGACCTCACGTCGTTTTTTTTTAATTATTTATTTTATGGCTAAATACAAGGCTAAGCACCCCTTAGTGCCACATGAAAGTCACTAAAGGGTGCCAGCTTAGAAAATGCAGGGAGGTGGAACATTATATAGGTTTTTCTCATCTATCTATCTATCTATCTATCTATCTATCTATCCATCTATCCCTCTATCTATCTATCCATCTATCCCTCTATCTATCTATCTATCTATCCATCTATCTATCTATCTATCTATCTATCTATCCATCTATCCCTCTATCTATCTATCTATCCATCTATCCCTCTATCTATCTATTCATCTATCCATCTATCCCTCTATCTATCTATCTATTCATCTATTCATCTATCTATCCCTCTATCTATCTATCTATTCATCTATCCATCTATCCCTCTATCTATCTATCTATTCATCTATTCATCTATCTATCCCTCTATCTATCTATCTATCTATCTATCTATCTATTCATCTATCCATCTATCCCTCTATCTATCTATCTATTCATCTATTCATCTATCTATCTATCTATCCCTCTATCTATCTATCTATTCATCTATCCATCTTTCCCTCTATCCATTATCTGTCTATCGATTATCTTTATTATTTATTGCAGGGACAAAACTGCGGTAAATCCGCGGTAAATCCGCGGCAAATCCGCATGCGGTTTTGCCGCGGATTTTTCCGCAGGTGCGGAAATCTTCCACTCCCAGAAGTTTCTCAAGAAATTTTCTTGAGAAAATTCACATTTCTAGTGCGCACATAGCCTTAAGCCTAGATGCGCTGATAAACGATCGCAAAAGCGTCGTAAATCGCTGATCTGTGTAGCGTCAGATATTTTCATAATGTCGCACCAATAGAAGATACGATGTTGTTCTTCGTTCCTGCGGCAGCACACATCACTGTGTGTGAAGCTGCAGGAGCGAGGAACATCTCCTTACCTGCCTCCACCGGCTATGCGGAAGGAAGGAGGTGTGCGGGATGTTTACGTCCCGCTCATCTCCGCCTCTCCGCTTCTATTGGCGTGTGACGTCGCTGTGACGCCGCACGACCCGTCCCCTTAGGAAGGAGGCGGGTCGCCGGCCAGAGCGACGTCGCAGGGCAGGTGAGTGCGTGTGAAGCTGCCGCAGCGATAATGTTCGCTACGGCATCTATCACAAGATATCGCATCTGCGACGGGGGCGGGGACTATCGCGCTCGGCATCACTAGCATCGGCTAGCGATGTCGCAGCGTGCAAAGTACCCCTTAGTTTCTATCCCGGGCATCGCAGGATACTACAGTTACCTTTATGATATGATCAGGGGTTATGGGCCCCTGTCCTCAATGTGGGGGCTACAGAGGTAGGACCCAAAGTTATTACACACATGGCAAAAACTGGAAAAAGTGAGTAAAAGCACAAAGGGCTGGAGGGCACCAAAGCACAGGACGCCACTTACCTTAAGGTCGGCCATGCCTATAGTTTATAATGTTGTCAGCGGCTCCTCTGTGTCACTATGGTAACAGACCACAAAGTGTACCACACTGCTGCTTATGTCAGTGAGACTGGACACAAGTGCAACTGTTCTGCTTCCATGTGGCCATAAGAACCCAGGGAGTATCACCTATGACGTCACAACACAAGGATTCGATACTCCCCGTGCTGTGGCTGCTCCTCCAGGGCCGTCTGGTCACATAGCACTAATATTATAACTCCTACCACTATCATATATTACTATCGGTATTACCGCACATCTGTAGGCGCTGTACATACCGGCGGCTCCTCCTCACGGACCACCTGCAGCTCCCACCGTCCACGGAACCGCATAGGCGCCAGATAAGTGGCCCGGTAACGAGGAGGGCGTGTCCTACGGGATCACGTGTGCTGCAAAAATCCAGTGACGGGCGCGGAGTCAGTCTCTGGGGGCGGAGCTCCGCTCTTCTGGTGATCGCGTCGTCGGTTGCTCCTCTGCTCCCGCTGAGGATGGAAGGTGAACGGCGGGAGGGAGAGAGCTACAAACCTGCGAGCACCGACCGGGAGATGTGACTCCGAGGACCTCCTGCCGACGAGTGACGGGAAAAAGAACCTGCGTGCTCTATTAACACAACTGCCATTATGACGTAGGTAAGAACGGGGCAGATGACGTCACAATGATGACTCAGTAGAGACAGTAGCCAGGCAGAAAGACTCAGCAGCCTGTACTACAGAGAGATGTATGTCCAGTACTGTAGACTGTAGAGAGCGGTGAGTCTGGTACTGTAGACTGTAGAGAGCAGTGTGTCCAGTACTGTAGACTGTAGAGAGCAGTGTGTCTGGTACTGTAGACTGTAGAGAGCGGTGTGTCTGGTACTGTAGACTGTAGAGAGCAGTGTGTCTGGTACTGTAGACTGTAGAGAGCGGTGTGTCTGGTACTGTAGACTGTAGAGAGCAGTGTGTCTGGTACTGTAGACTGTAGAGAGCGGTGAGTCTGGTACTGTAGACTGTAGAGAGCGGTGTGTCTGGTACTGTAGACTGTAGAGAGCGGTGTGTCTGGTACTGTAGACTGTAGAGAGCAGTGTGTCTGGTACTGTAGACTGTAGAGAGCGGTGAGTCTGGTACTGTAGACTGTAGAGAGCAGTGTGTCTGGTACTGTAGACTGTAGAGAGCGGTGTGTCTGGTACTGTAGACTGTAGAGAGCAGTGTGTCTGGTACTGTAGACTGTAGAGAGCAGTGTGTCTGGTACTGTAGACTGTAGAGAGCGGTGTGTCTGGTACTGTAGACTGTAGAGAGCAGTGTGTCTGGTACTGTAGACTGTAGAGAGCGGTGAGTCTGGTACTGTAGACTGTAGAGAGCGGTGTGTCTGGTACTGTAGACTGTAGAGAGCGGTGAGTCTGGTACTGTAGACTGTAGAGAGCCGTGTGTCTGGTACTGTAGACTGTAGAGAGCAGTGTGTCTGGTACTGTAGACTGTAGAGGGCAGTGTGTCTGGTACTGTAGACTGTAGAGAGCAGTGTGTCTGGTACTGTAGACTGTAGAGAGCAGTGTGTCTGGTACTATAGACTGTAGAGGGCAGTGTGTCTGGTACTGTAGACTGTAGAGGGCAGTGTGTCTGGTACTGTAGACTGTAGAGAGCAGTGTGTCTGGTACTATAGACTGTAGAGAGCAGTGTGTCTGGTACTGTAGACTGTAGAGAGCGGTGAGTCTGGTACTGTAGACTGTAGAGATCGGTGTGTCTGGTACTGTAGACTGTAGAGAGCAGTGTGTCTGGTACTGTAGACTGTAGAGGGCAGTGTGTCTGGTACTGTAGACTGTAGAGAGCGGTGTGTCTGGTACTGTAGACTGTAGAGAGCAGTGTGTCTGGTACTGTAGACTGTAGAGAGCATGTGTCTGGTACTGTAGACTGTAGAGAGCAGTGTGTCTGGTTCTGTAGACTGTAGAGAGCAGTGTGTCTGGTACTGTAGACTGTAGAGAGCAGTGTGTCTGGTACTGTAGACTGTAGAGAGCAGTGTGTCTGGTTCTGTAGACTGTAGAGAGCAGTGTGTCTGGTACTGTAGACTGTAGAGAGCAGTGTGTCTGGTACTGTAGACTGTAGAGGGCAGTGTGTCTGGTACTGTAGACTGTAGAGAGCAGTGTGTCTGGTACTGTAGACTGTAGAGGGCAGTGTGTCTGGTACTGTAGACTGTAGAGAGCAGTGTGTCTGGTTCTGTAGACTGTAGAGAGCAGTGTGTCTGGTTCTGTAGACTGTAGAGAGCAGTGTGTCTGGTACTGTAGACTGTAGAGAGCAGTGTGTCTGGTACTGTAGACTGTAGAGGGCAGTGTGTCTGGTACTGTAGACTGTAGAGAGCGGTGTGTCTGGTACTGTAGACTGTAGAGAGCGGTGTGTCTGGTACTGTAGACTGTAGAGAGCAGTGTGTCTGGTACTGTAGACTGTAGAGAGCGGTGTGTCTGGTACTGTAGACTGTAGAGAGCAGTGTGTCTGGTACTGTAGACTGTAGAGAGCGGTGAGTCTGGTACTGTAGACTGTAGAGAGCCGTGTGTCTGGTACTGTAGACTGTAGAGAGCAGTGTGTCTGGTACTGTAGACTGTAGAGAGCAGTGTGTCTGGTACTATAGACTGTAGAGGGCAGTGTGTCTGGTACTGTAGACTGTAGAGAGCAGTGTGTCTGGTACTATAGACTGTAGAGAGCAGTGTGTCTGGTACTGTAGACTGTAGAGAGCGGTGAGTCTGGTACTGTAGACTGTAGAGATCGGTGTGTCTGGTACTGTAGACTGTAGAGAGCAGTGTGTCTGGTACTGTAGACTGTAGAGGGCAGTGTGTCTGGTACTGTAGACTGTAGAGAGCGGTGTGTCTGGTACTGTAGACTGTAGAGGGCAGTGTGTCTGGTACTGTAGACTGTAGAGAGCAGTGTGTCTGGTACTATAGACTGTAGAGAGCAGTGTGTCTGGTACTGTAGACTGTAGAGAGCGGTGAGTCTGGTACTGTAGACTGTAGAGATCGGTGTGTCTGGTACTGTAGACTGTAGAGAGCAGTGTGTCTGGTACTGTAGACTGTAGAGGGCAGTGTGTCTGGTACTGTAGACTGTAGAGAGCAGTGTGTCTGGTACTATAGACTGTAGAGAGCAGTGTGTCTGGTACTGTAGACTGTAGAGAGCAGTGTGTCTGGTACTGTAGACTGTAGAGAGCGGTGTGTCTGGTACTGTAGACTGTAGAGAGCAGTGTGTCTGGTACTGTAGACTGTAGAGAGCAGTGTGTCTGGTACTGTAGACTGTAGAGAGCGGTGTGTCTGGTACTGTAGACTGTAGAGAGCAGTGTGTCTGATACTGTAGACTGTAGAGAGCCGTGTGTCTGGTACTGTAGACTGTAGAGAGCCGTGTGTCTGGTACTGTAGACTGTAGAGGGCAGTGTGCCTGGTACTGTAGACTGTAGAGAGCGGTGTGTCTGGTACTGTAGACTGTAGAGGGCAGTGTGTCTGGTACTGTAGATTGTAGAGAGCCGTGTCTGGTACTGTAGACTGTAGAGAGCAGTGTGTCTGGTACTGTAGACTGTAGAGAGCCGTGTGTCTGGTACTGTAGACTGTAGAGAGCCGTGTGTCTGGTACTGTAGACTGTAGAGAGCAGTGTGTCTGGTACTGTAGACTGTAGAGAGCGGTGTGTCTGGTACTGTAGACTGTAGAGAGCCGTGTGTCTGGTACTGTAGACTGTAGAGAGCGTGTGTCTGGTACTGTAGACTGTAGAGAGCGGTGTGTCTGGTACTGTAGACTGTAGAGAGCGGTGTGTCTGGTACTGTAGACTGTAGAGAGCAGTGTGTCTAGTACTGTAGACTGTAGAGAGCAGTGTGTCTGGTACTGTAGACTAGAGAGCAGTGTGTCCTGTACTCTAGACTGTAGAGAGCAGTGTGTCTGGTACTGTAGAGAGCGGTGTGTCTGGTACTGTAGACTGTAGAGAGCAGTGTGTCTGGTACTGTAGAGAGCGGTGTGTCTGGTACTGTAGACTGTAGAGAGCAGTGTGTCTGGTACTGTAGAGAGCGGTGTGTCTGGTACTGTAGACTGTAGAGAGCGGTGTGTCTGGTACTGTAGACTAGAGAGCAGTGTGTCTGGTACTGTAGACTGTAGAGAGCGGTGTGTCTGGTACTGTAGACTGTAGAGAGCGGTGTGTCTGGTACTGTAGACTAGAGAGCAGTGTGTCCTGTACTCTAGACTGTAGAGAGCAGTGTGTCTGGTACTGTAGAGAGCGGTGTGTCTGGTACTGTAGACTGTAGAGAGCAGTGTGTCTGGTACTGTAGAGAGCGGTGTGTCTGGTACTGTAGACTGTAGAGAGCGGTGTGTCTGGTACTGTAGACTGTAGAGAGCGGTGTGTCTGGTACTGTAGACTAGAGAGCAGTGTGTCCTGTACTCTAGACTGTAGAGAGCAGTGTGTCTGGTACTGTAGAGAGCGGTGTGTCTGGTACTGTAGACTGTAGAGAGCAGTGTGTCTGGTACTGTAGAGAGCGGTGTGTCTGGTACTGTAGACTGTAGACAGCGTGTGTCTGGTACTGTAGACTGTAGAGAGCGGTGTGTCTGGTACTGTAGACTGTAGTGAGCGGTGTGTCTGGTACTGTAGAGAGCGGTGTGTCTGGTACTGTAGACTGTAGAGAGCAGTGTGTCTGGTACTGTAGACTGTAGAGAGCGGTGTGTCTGGTACTGTAGACTGTAGAGAGCAGTGTGTCTGGTACTGTAGACTGTAGAGAGCGGTGTGTCTGGTACTGTAGAGAGCGGTGTGTCTGGTACTGTAGACTGTAGAGAGCAGTGTGTCTGGTACTGTAGAGAGCGGTGTGTCTGGTACTGTAGACTGTAGAGAGCGGTGTGTCTGGTACTGTAGACTGTAGACAGCGTGTGTCTGGTACTGTAGACTGTAGAGAGCGGTGTGTCTGGTACTGTAGACTGTAGTGAGCGGTGTGTCTGGTACTGTAGAGAGCGGTGTGTCTGGTACTGTAGACTGTAGAGAGCAGTGTGTCTGGTACTGTAGAGAGCGGTGTGTCTGGTACTGTAGACTGTAGAGAGCAGTGTGTCTGGTACTGTAGAGAGCGGTGTGTCTGGTACTGTAGACTGTAGAGAGCAGTGTGTCTGGTACTGTAGAGAGCGGTGTGTCTGGTACTGTAGACTGTAGAGAGCAGTGTGTCTGGTACTGTAGAGAGCGGTGTGTCTGGTACTGTAGACTGTAGAGAGCGGTGTGTCTGGTACTGTAGAGAGCGGTGTGTCTGGTACTGTAGACTGTAGTGAGCGGTGTGTCTGGTACTGTAGAGAGCGGTGTGTCTGGTACTGTAGACTGTAGAGAGCAGTGTGTCTGGTACTGTAGAGAGCGGTGTGTCTGGTACTGTAGACTGTAGAGAGCAGTGTGTCTGGTACTGTAGAGAGCGGTGTGTCTGGTACTGTAGACTGTAGAGAGCAGTGTGTCTGGTACTGTAGAGAGCGGTGTGTCTGGTACTGTAGACTGTAGAGAGCAGTGTGTCTGGTACTGTAGAGAGCGGTGTGTCTGGTACTGTAGACTGTAGAGAGCGGTGTGTCTGGTACTGTAGAGAGCGGTGTGTCTGGTACTGTAGAGAGCGGTGTGTCTGGTACTGTAGACTGTAGAGAGCAGTGTGTCTGGTACTGTAGAGAGCGGTGTGTCTGGTACTGTAGACTGTAGAGAGCGGTGTGTCTGGTACTGTAGAGAGCGGTGTGTCTGGTACTGTAGAGAGCGGTGTGTCTGGTACTACAGATGTGCGTGTGTTCACTAGAAAGTACATTAAATATCCAAAGACTCAATTATAGAAGATTTTTATTTATTAATCAGACCATATACCTAACAATACACTATAACACCTACCAAAGGCCAAACAAATTAATCAGGAAGATACAATAGGATGAAAATCCCTTCTCAGGCCATGAGTATAAACACTGTAATGTAAACAGTGCCCCCGTTCCTCGTAGGCTGTCCCTGAGAATCCATAATGATACGAGACCAATCAAGCTGATTCATTAATGAATATAATAAAATAGTACAAAACATCCACGTGTATCAACAGACAGAAATCAGCATGTCATTAAATACATCCAATTGGGTTCACCAGAAGCAGGGCCGGCATCAGTACCTGGCACACCTGGGCAGATGCTGGGGCCTTGGACCACTGGTGGGTGGCCCATTTGTCGGCATGGGTGGTGATATCTTCTACGTTCAAGTTCCGGGAATCGCAGTGCTCCTCCTGAGCTGTAGGGGGCCCCCATCCTCATGAGCTGTATGGACCCTCCACCCTCCTGAGCTGTATGGGCCTCCCACCCTCCTGAGCTATATGGGCCCCTCACCCTCCTGAGCTGTATGGGCTCCCCACCCTCATGTGCTGTATGGGCCTACAACCCTCATGAGCTTTATGCCCCCCCCCCCAAGCTGTATGGGGCCCTCCCTCCTGAGCTGTATGTGCCCACCGAAAGCTCTATGTGCCCTCCCATGGTCATATGTGCTGGGCCCCCCAGAGGTATGTGTGCTGCCCCCGTTCGAGCTACTTGTGCTGGCCCCACCAGAGCCATGTGTGCTACCCCCCAGAGACATGTGTGCTGGTCCCCCTAGAGCCATGTGTGCTGGTCCCCCAGAGCCTTGTGTGCCGGCCTCCCAGAGACGTGTGTGCTGGTCCCCCTAGAGCCATGTGTGCTGGTCCCTCAGAGCCTTATGTGCTGGAACCTCAGAGCCTCGTGTGCTGGCCCCCAGAACTGTATGGGCCCCTTAAAGCTGTATATGCGGCCCCCAGAGCTCTATGCCACCCCCCCAGTAATGTGTATGCCTCCATATTCGTATGCGCGACCCCCAGATTCATATGTGCGACCCCCAGATTTGTATTTGCGGCCCCCTCCAGAGCTGTATGTGCGGCCCCCCCAGAGCTGTATGCCACCCACCCCAGTAATGTGTATGCCCCCCGGATTTGTATGTGCGGCCTCTCAGATTCGAATGTGCAGCCTCCAAGATTTTTATGTGCAGCACCCGAAGAGCTGTCTGTGTGGCATCCCAGAACCATTCCATATGTGTAGTCTACAAAACTGTGTGAGCCCCCTAGAGCTGTTTGTGCGGCCTCCCAGAGCTCTATGCCACCCACTCCAGTAATGTGTATGCTCCCAAAGCTGTGTGCTACCCTAGTAACATCTATACCCCCCATTAATGTAATTTCCCCCCCCCCCAGTAATATGTATGGCCCCAGAGCTGTACAGCACCCGAGTAACATATTTACCCACCGGTAATGTAATCCCGTCCAGTAAAATGTATGCTCCCCCCGTAATATGTATGGCCCCAGAGCTGTACAGCACCCAAGTAACATATATATCCCCCGGTAATGTAATCCCGTCCATTAAAATGTATGCTCCCCAGTAACATGTATGCTCTCTAGTAATGTCTATGCCCCCAGCCCCTCCTGTGATGTACATTGCCTACAAGTAGTCTTCAACCCCCTGCAGATTTAGCAGGTTTGATAAGATGCAAATAAGTTAGAGCCTGCAAACTTCAAACAAGAGCAGGATTTATTAACAGATGCATAAATCTTACAAACCAACAAGTTATGTTGCTCAGTTAAATTTTAATAAATTTTCAACATAAAAGTGTGGGTCAATTATTAATCAACCCCTAGGTTTAATATTTTGTGGAATAACCCTTGTTTGCAATTACAGCTAATAATCGTCTTTTATAAGACCTGATCAGGCTGGCACAGGTCTCTGGAGTTATCTTGGCCCACTCCTCCATGCAGATCTTCTCCAAGTTATCTAGGTTCTTTGGGTGTCTCATGTGGACTTTTAATCTTGAGCTCCTTCCACAAGTTTTCAATTGGGTTAAGGTCAGGAGACTGCAACACCTTGATTTTTTCCCTCTTGAACCAGGCCTTGGTTTTCTTGGCTGAGTGCTTTGGGTCGTTGTCTTGTTGGAAGATGAAATGACGACCCATCTTAAGATCCTTGATGGAGGAGCGGAGGTTCTTGGCCAAAATCTCCAGGTAGGCCGTGCTATCTATCTTCCCATGGATGCGGACCAGATGGCCAGGCCCCTTGGCTGAGAAACAGCCCCACAGCATGATGCTGCCACCACCATGCTTGACTGTAGGGATGGTGGTATTCTTGAGGTCGTATGCAGTGCCATCCAGTCTCCAAACGTCACGTGTGTGGTTGGCACCAAAGATCTCGATCTTGGTCTCATCATACCAGAGAACCTTGAACCAGTCTGTCTCAGAGTCCTCCAAGTGATCATGAGCAAACTGTAGACGAGCCTTGACATGACGCTTTGAAAGTAAAGGTACCTTACGGGCTCGTCTGGAACGGAGACCATTGCGGTGGAGTACGTTACTTATGGTATTTGTCACGCTCCCCGGGTCCTCGGCTCCCCTCCCCGGGTCCTCTGCCCCGCTCCCCGGGTCCTCAGCCCCGCTCCCCGGCTCACCTGCCACGCTCCCCGCTCTCCAGCCTCCGGTGCCCGTCCTTCCCAGGTTCCCTGGCCTCCGATCCCGGCGTCTGACGGCTTCCCAGGCCCTGGCCGGCTCCCCTGCGTCCTCCCCTCAGCTTCCTTCCCTGGCTTCTGGCACCCGGGCGGCGCGCATGCGCATTAGGGCGCGCGCGCGGTCACTGACCCTTTCTTAAAGGGCCAGCGTCCATTAACAGGAAATGAAGCTAAACAGGTACAGGGTATATAAGGGTTTATTGTCCAAGGGGGCGGGGCCTGATCTTCGTGTTTTCCAAGCTAGGAGTCAGGTCTCCTTGTGTCTCCTTGCCATACTCACGTATCTCTCTTCTAGAGCTGATCCTGCCTCGGCATCCGGTCCTGCTGAATCCCGAACCCCGCACGCTGTCCGTCTGCCATCTGACAGTCCGTACCATCTCGGATCCCTGCGGTGACCCGTCATCTCGCTCCAAAGGTTCCGGACCCCGCCTGACCTCATCTCGGCTTCCGAACCTGAGCTACGTCACCCGGACTACCATCTGTGACTCCGTGGTCCCAGGGACTTCTCCGTTACACTCACTTGCACGGACTGTTCTGCTGCCCATAGTGCTTCAGCTACCGGACTCCTTACCACCATCTTAGAGTTCGGACCAGTGGATCCACCTCCTGGGTCTGCCCGACCGCCTGGCCCTGACAGTAAGATCAGGCCATGGATCCCGCTGCAGCACTAGCGGCCTTGCAAGAGGAACTCCAACGCCAGCGTGAAGTCCAGACCCGCATGTTGGACTTTATGACTTCCGTGGACACCCGCCTGTACACGTTACAAGCGGCAGTTACGCCTTCAACATTCCGGGCCTCCACTAGTCAATCCACGGCTCCCGCACCCGTGGCAGCCTCTTCGGATGCTTCCCGACTCCGTTTGGCTTCACCACCTCGTTATGCCGGAGATCCCAAGACCTGCAGGGGCTTCATAAACCAATGCTCCCTTCATTTCACGCAGCTGCCACATTTGTTTGCCTCCGACCAAGCCAAGGTCGCCTTCATCATGTCTCACCTAGAGGGCGAGGCACTGGCGTGGATGAACCCCTTGTGGGAGAAGGAGGACCCTATGACCAAGGACCTTCAAGAGTTCCTGCAGGCCTTTCGCAGCACCTTTGACGAGCCGGGACGCGCCTCTGCGTCTGCTTCATCCCTTCTCCGCTTACGTCAAGGAACACTGACGGTAGGCCAATATGCCATCCGTTTCCGCACTTTGGCTTCAGAACTCGGGTGGAATAATGAGGCCCTAACAGCCGCCTTCTGGGAAGGACTCTCGAGTCGCATCAAAGACGAGTTGGCGGGTCGTGACGTGCCCTCCACCCTAGATGCCCTGATTGCCCTAGCAACTCGAGTGGACATTCGTTTTCAGGAGCGCTCCAAAGAGCTATCTCGTGAGAGACGTCCGGTACGGCATTCCTCTCCTCCACGGAAGCCCTCCGTACCTCAGTCATCAACAGCTGGGATTCCCGTCCACGAGCCCATGCAGATTGACCGACTACGGCGGTCTGAACAACGTCGAGCAGAGCGGCTCGCCAAGGGTCTCTGTTTTTACTGCGGAGAGGACACACACCTGCTACGCTCCTGTCCAGAGAGGCCGGGAAACTCCAAAGCCTAGGGTTGGTAGGAGAGGCCACCCTAGGTGCTGGGACTCTCTCAGACCCGGTTATGTGGACCGTGCAAGTGTCAGCGGGAGAGATGCGCTTCACGGCTGAGGCATACCTCGACTCTGGAGCAGCAGGCAATTTCATCCAGCAGGCCACGGTGGACAAGTACCAGTTGCCTGTTACTCTACTCGATAAGCCCCTAGTGATTGCCTCTGTGGATGGGAGACCCCTCGCTGATACCATCTCCTGGGTCACCAGGCCGGTCGAACTGCGTATCGGTGCCCTGCACACCGAGAACATCGCTCTCTACGTCCTTCCACACATGTCCCATCAAATCCTGCTGGGACTTCCCTGGTTGCGGACACACGAACCATCAGTCAGCTGGGGCACTGGCGAAATCACCCGATGGGGCTCCGCCTGTCATGAGAGGTGTCTGAAGTCTATACAACCCATCCGACGACCTCCGGTTCCAGAGAACCTACCGGAACTGCCCTCGGCCTATTGGTCCTTCGCAGACGTTTTTGACAAGAAGGAGTCTGAGGTACTTCCGCCACACCGTCCCTACGATTGCGCCATCGACCTGCTCCCAGGAACAACACCACCTCGAGGACGGATATATCCGTTGTCTCCAGCCGAAACCAGGGCCATGTCTACCTACATCACAGAAAGCCTGGCAAAGGGATTCATCCGGAGATCCTCCTCTCCTGCGGGAGCAGGCTTCTTCTTCGTTAAGAAGAAAGAGGGTGACCTACGCCCATGCATTGACTACCGGGGTTTGAATCAGATCACCATAAAAAACAAGTACCCCCTGCCGCTCATCCCCGAATTGTTCGACCGGCTCAGAGGAGCCCGTGTGTTCACCAAACTGGATCTTCGGGGTGCCTACAACCTAGTTCGTATCCGCTCTGGGGACGAATGGAAGACCGCGTTTAATACTCGCGATGGGCACTATGAATACTGCGTAATGCCCTTCGGTCTGTGTAACGCTCCTGCCGTATTCCAAGAATTGGTGAACGACATTTTCCGGGACCTCCTCTACATCTGTGTAGTAGTTTATCTGGATGACATCCTTGTCTTCTCTCCGGACCTCCAGACCCACAGAGAGAACGTACGGCTGGTTCTACAGAGACTGAGAGAGAATCGTCTCTACGCCAAATATGAGAAGTGTGTCTTTGAGCAGTCTTCTCTCCCTTTCCTGGGATACATCATCTCGGGTAAAGGGCTGCAGATGGATCCAAAGAAGGTCTCCTCCATTCTCAACTGGCCTCCCCCTTCTGGACTGAAGGCAATCCAACGGTTCCTGGGATTCGCCAACTACTACCGCCAGTTTATCCCTCACTTCTCTGCCCTGACTGCTCCTCTCTCCGCCTTGACCAAGAAGGAGGCTAATCCAAAGGACTGGTCACCTGCGGCCGACGCCGCGTTTTGCTCTCTGAAGCGAGCATTTGCCTCCTCTCCTGTACTCCACCGACCGGAGTTAAACCGCCAGTTCACCTTGGAGGTGGATGCCTCCTCCTCAGGAGCCGGAGCAGTGCTCATGCAGAAGTCCTCCTCCGGGAAGATGGTGACTTGCGGTTTTTTCTCCAAGAGCTTCTCAGCGCCTGAACGCAACTACACCATCGGTGACCGAGAACTATTGGCGGTCAAACTGGCTCTGGAGGAGTGGCGCTACCTCCTGGAAGGAGCAGTGTACCCCGTGATTATCTACACGGACCACAAGAACCTGGAATACCTTCGGTCCGCTCAGCGACTGAACCCACGGCAAGCCAGGTGGTCCTTATTCTTTGCCAGGTTTGATTTCCAGCTCCATTTCCGACCCGCGGACAAGAATGTACGCGCTGATGCCCTGTCTAGGTCTCTCATGCCCATGGAGCAGGAGGAAGAGAGTACCCAACCTATCATCTCTCCTAGCAAGATTATTCCGGTGGCTCCTGTCACCCTGGCCCAGATACCGCCCGGGAAGACCTATGTCTCTGAGACCGACAGGAAAAAAGTCTTACACTGGGGTCATGCCTCAAAAACAGCCGGTCATGCAGGTCAGAAGAGAACATGGGGTGCGATTGTACGCCATTACTGGTGGCCATCCCTTCGCACGGACGTCGCTGCTTTCGTCTCTGCCTGCTCCTCTTGTGCCAGGAACAAGACGCCCAAGCACCTGCCATATGGCCGTCTTCTGCCTCTGCCTATACCCTCAGTTCCATGGCAACACATAGCGATGGACTTTATTACGGACTTGCCATTATCCTCCGGGCACACAGTCATATGGGTCGTGGTGGACCGGTTCTCCAAAATGGCTCACTTCGTCCCTATGGCCGGACTGCCCTCTGCTCAGGAACTCGCGGAAGCCTATATACATCACATCTTCCGCTTGCATGGCTTTCCATCCCACATCGTGTCCGACAGGGGAACTCAGTTCACCTCCCGCTTCTGGAGGGCGCTCTGCAAACATCTGGGAGTGACTCTGGACTTTTCTTCTGCTTACCATCCTCAGTCTAATGGCCAAGTGGAGAGGGTCAATCAAATCTTGACCTCCTTCTTACGTCACTATGTCAACGCCCATCACGACGACTGGTCCACGCTTCTGCCTTGGGCTGAATTCTCCCATAACCACCACATCAGTGAGTCGTCCTCCAAGTCTCCCTTCCATGTCGTTTACGGACTTCAGCCCTCCATCCCGTTGCCTATATCCCCTTCTTCGGATGTCCCTGCTGCTGATACTGTAGCCCGTGACTTCGCTACCATTTGGGACTCTGTCAAGGCGTCCCTTGGGCGCGCTTCCCAGCGGATGAAGAAACACGCCGACAAGAGGCGCCTGGACCGTCCGTGTTTCTCTCCTGGTGACCTGGTCTGGCTTGCTTCCCAGTACATCCGATTGAAGATACCTTCCTACAAGCTGGGTCCTCGCTACATCGGGCCGTTTAAGGTCCTCAGCAAGATCAATGAGGTCTCCTACAAACTGAGGCTTCCGGCCACGATGCGGATTCCCAACTCCTTCCACGTCTCTCTGCTCAAGCCGGTTTTCCTTGGTCCCTTCTCCTCTGCTGCCAGTCCGGCTCCTCCTCCTATTGCCGAGGACGACATCTATGCGGTAAGGGATATCGTGGCCATGAAGACTGTTCGAGGCCGACAGTTCTTCCTGGTGGACTGGGAGGGGTATGGTCCTGAGGATAGGTCCTGGGAGCCCAGGGAGAACGTGGGCACTCCTCTGATCCGTGCCTTCATGTCCCGGTTGCGGGGAGGGGGGCGTGGGGGGGGGTACTGTCACGCTCCCCGGGTCCTCGGCTCCCCTCCCCGGGTCCTCTGCCCCGCTCCCCGGGTCCTCAGCCCCGCTCCCCGGCTCACCTGCCACGCTCCCCGCTCTCCAGCCTCCGGTGCCCGTCCTTCCCAGGTTCCCTGGCCTCCGATCCCGGCGTCTGACGGCTTCCCAGGCCCTGGCCGGCTCCCCTGCGTCCTCCCCTCAGCTTCCTTCCCTGGCTTCTGGCACCCGGGCGGCGCGCATGCGCATTAGGGCGCGCGCGCGGTCACTGACCCTTTCTTAAAGGGCCAGCGTCCATTAACAGGAAATGAAGCTAAACAGGTACAGGGTATATAAGGGTTTATTGTCCAAGGGGGCGGGGCCTGATCTTCGTGTTTTCCAAGCTAGGAGTCAGGTCTCCTTGTGTCTCCTTGCCATACTCACGTATCTCTCTTCTAGAGCTGATCCTGCCTCGGCATCCGGTCCTGCTGAATCCCGAACCCCGCACGCTGTCCGTCTGCCATCTGACAGTCCGTACCATCTCGGATCCCTGCGGTGACCCGTCATCTCGCTCCAAAGGTTCCGGACCCCGCCTGACCTCATCTCGGCTTCCGAACCTGAGCTACGTCACCCGGACTACCATCTGTGACTCCGTGGTCCCAGGGACTTCTCCGTTACACTCACTTGCACGGACTGTTCTGCTGCCCATAGTGCTTCAGCTACCGGACTCCTTACCACCATCTTAGAGTTCGGACCAGTGGATCCACCTCCTGGGTCTGCCCGACCGCCTGGCCCTGACAGTATTGACTGAAACCAATGTCCCCACTGCCATGAGATCTTCCCGGAGCTCCTTCCTTGTTGTCCTTGGGTTAGCCTTGACTCTTCGGACAAGCCTGGCCTCGGCACGGGTGGAAACTTTGAAAGGCTGTCCAGGCCGTGGAAGGCTAACAGTAGTTCCATAAGCCTTCCACTTCCGGATGATGCTCCCAACAGTGGAGACAGGTAGGCCCAACTCCTTGGAAAGGGTTTTGTACCCCTTGCCAGCCTTGTGACCCTCCACGATCTTGTCTCTGATGGCCTTGGAATGCTCCTTTGTCTTTCCCATGTTGACCAAGTATGAGTGCTGTTCACAAGATTGGGGAGGGTCTTAATTAGTCAGAAAAGGCTGGAAAAAGAGATAATTAATCCAAACATGTGAAGTTCATTGTTCTTTGTGCCTGAAATACTTCTTAATACTTTAGGGGAACCAAACAGAATTCTTGTGGTTTGAGGGGTTGAATAATAAATGACCCTCTGAATAAACTTTTCACAATTTAAAAAAAAAAAAATAAAAAAAGAAATAACATTCTTTTTTGCTGCATTTCACACTTCCAGGCTGATCTACAGTCCAAATGTCACAATGCCAAGTTAATTCCGAATGTGTAAACCTGCTAAATCTGCAGGGGGTTGAATACTACTTGTAGGCACTGTATATACTGTAGCCCCAAGCCCCTCCTGTGATATATATACAGCAGCATCAGTGTGCACTGTTCGGCCATGTCTGAGTTTCAATAATTTTTATTGTATTTTAAATTTAAACGTATATTACATAATGAACTGCATTTATAAATTTGTTTAACCCCTTCAGCCCCGGGGCACTTTCCGTTTTTGCGTTTTTGTTTTTTGCTCCCCTTCTTCCAAGAGCCGTAACTTTTTTATTTTTCCATTAATCTTGCCATATGAGGGCTTGTTTTTTGCGGGACGAGTTGTACTTTTAAATGAAACCATAAGTTTTACCATATAGTGTACTGAAAAACGGCAAAAAAATTCCAAGTGCGGAAAAATTGCAAAAAAAGTGTGATCGTACAATAGTTTTTGGGATATTTTATTCACTGTGTTCACTATATGGTAAAACTGATGCCTGAGGTCGGTGCGAGTTTGTAGACACCAAACATGTATAGGATTACTTGCATCTAAGGGGGTTAAAAAAAATTCACAAGCTTGTCCAAAAAAAGTGGCGCACGTTTTGCGCCATTTTCCAAAACCCGTAGCGTTCTCATTTTCCGGGGTCTGAGACTCAGTGACGGCTTATTTTTTGCGTCTCGACCTGACTTTTTAACGGTACCATTTTTGCGCAGATGCTACCTTTTCATCGCCTGTTATTGCATTTTGCGCAAAATTCGCGGCGACCAAAAAACATAATTTTGGCATTTGGAATTTTTTGCCGCGGCGCCATTTACTGATCAGATTAATTGATTTTATATTTTGATAGATCGGGCATTTCTGAACGCGGCAATACCAAATATGTGTATATTTTTTATTTTTTTAACCCTTTAATTTTCAATGGGGTGAAAGGGGGGTGATTTGAACTTTTAGGTTTTTTTTTTTTTTATTTTTTTTATTTTTTAAAACTTTTTTTTTTTTACTTTTTTTTTTTATTTTACTAGTCCCCCTAGGGGGCTATAGCGATCAGCAATCCGATCGCTCTTATCTATGTGCTGATCACAACTATACAGCTGTAAACAGCAGATACAGTCACTTCCTGTTTCACCCTGCTCCTAGTCGGGTGAAAACGAAAGTGAAACTTCGTAGCTGCAGGCGTCATCACAAGACCCTGTGCTACGATGGGAACCACCGAAAGTCACGTGATCATGTCACGTGACTTCCGGTGGGGGCGGGGTAAGTAACTGTCATGGCGGCGCCCATATACATATCGCTGCCAGATTTTGGCAGCGAAACGTAAGGGGTTAATGGGCGCGGGTGGAAGCGATTCCACCCGCGGCTAGCAGGCACACATGTCAGCTGTTGAAAACAGCTGATATGTGCGCGGATCGCCGCTGCCTGCCCACGGCAGGGGGCGGGGATTAACGGCACACGATCCATGACGTACCCAGTATGTCATGGGTCGTTAAGGGGTTAAATACATTCTGAATAAGTATACATACATTTAGCATTTAGTATTTTTATGGGGTAAGGAATGAGAGGTTGGGGAGGGTAAATTAGGGAAGAAGAACTTTATTGGGTGCAAACTTGGAAAGATCAAGGAAAATAATGGAAGGGTAAGTGGTAAAGGGAGACTTAACCTTAATATAAAAAGATTATAAGAGTAAAAAAAAAAAAAAAGAATGAAATGCAGAAGAGATAGAAAAAGAGGGGAAAGGTTGGGTAAATGAGACAGGGGCGGGTTTTTTTTTGTATCTTTGAAGTGAAGTGTCTTTGAGAAATCTATAAATTTAATAAGATTGTCAAAGAGTAGTAGATGTTGCCCTATATAGTTTAGGATTCAATAGTCATCCAATATCTGTTAAATTGTTTAACAAAACTCCCCATCTTTTATGGTAAGAGCCGAATGAATTATTAAATATAGCATGTTTCCTTTCAAATTTGTGGTGTAATATGAGCTTGTTGTTAATTTCCATTATATTTGGTATATTGTCACTATTCCAATTAGCTGCAATGGAATTTTTTATTAGGAGGAGAATATGAATAATAATCGGAATATGACATGGGTTAATGGATTCGGCCATGTCTGTTAGTAATGGCCATGAGGCAGCGGTCTGCACAGCCGCATGCTGTGGAGGAGCTGGACGGAAACATGCGGGAGAGGTGAATGAGGCTGCTGCCGGATTCCCCATATTAATAATATCTTTAATATGTCTGTGTGTGCATGTATGACGTATATATCTATGTATGTCAGTGTATATGACTGTGTATAGATTTGTCTGCTTATATATTTATTTTTGTGAATTTGTATTCAAATATGTACAGTGCCTTGCAAAAGTATTTTGCCCCCTTGAATGTTTCAACTTTTTCCCACATTTCTGGCTTCAAACATAAAGATAAAAATGTTAATGTTCTGGTGAAGAATCAACAACAAGTGGACATAATTGTGAAGATGAACAAAATTTATTGCTTATTTTAAACTTTTGTAAAAAATAAATAACTGAAAATTGGGGTGTGCAATATTATTCAGCCCCAAGTTAATACTTTGTAACGCTACCTTTTGCTGCGATTACAGCTGCAGTCGCTGGGGTATGTGTCTATCAGTTTGCACATCGAGAGACTGAAATTCTTGCCCATTCTTCCTTTGCAAATAGCTGGAGCTGAGTGAGGTTGGATGGAGAGCGTTTGTGAACAGCGGTTTTCAGCTCTTTCCACAGATTCTCGATTGGATTCAGGTCTGGACTGTGACTTGGCCATTGTAACACCTGGATACGGTTATTTGTGAACCATTTCATTGTAGATTTTGCTTTATGTTTTGGATCATTGTCTTGTTGGAAGACAAATCTCCGTCCCAGTCTCAGGTCTTTTGCAGACTCCAACAGGTTTTCTTCAAGAATGGTCCTGTATTTGGCTCCATCCATCTTCCCATCAATTTTAACCATCTTCCCTGTGCCTGCTGTAGAAAAGCAGGCCCAAACCATGATGCTGCCACCACCATGTTTGACAGTGGGGATGGTGTGTTCAGGGTGATGAGCTGTGCTGCTCTTACGCCAAACATATCGTTTGTCATTGTGCTCAAATAGTTCGATTTTGGTTTCATCTGACCAGAGCACTTTCTGCCACATGTTTGGTGTGTCCCAGGTGGCTTGTGGCAAACTTTAAATGACACTTTTTATGGATATCTTTGAGAAATGGCTTTCTTCTTGCCACTTTTCCATAAAGGCCAGATTTGTGCAGTGTACGACTGATTGTTGTCCTATGGACAGACTCTCCCACCTCAGCTGTAGATCTCTGCAGTTCATCCAGAGTGATCATGGGCCTCTTGGCTGCATCTGTCTTCTCCTTGTTTGAGATGAAAGTTTTGATGGACGGCCGGGTCTTGGTAGATTTGTAGTGGTATGATACTCCTTCCATTTCAATATGATCGCTTGCACAGTGCTCCTTGGGATGTTTAAAGTTTTGGAAATCTTTTTGTTACCAAATCAGGCTTTAAACTTCTCCACAACAATATCACGGACCTGCCTGTTGTGTTCCTTGGTCTTCATGATGCTCTCTGTGCGTTATACAGAACACTGAGACTATCACAGAGCAGGTGCATTTATACGGAGACTTTATTACACACAGGGGCTTATACTTATCATCATCAGTCATTTAGGACAACATTGGATCATTCAGAGATCCTCAATGAACTTCTGCAGTGAGTTTGCGGCACTGAAAGTAAAGGGGACGAATAATATTGCACGCCCCAATTTTCAGTTTTTTGTTTTTTTTTAAAAAAAAGTTTAAAATAAGCAATAATTTTGTTCAACTTCACAATTGTGTCCCACTTGTTGTTGATTCTTCACCATAACATTAAAATTCTTATCTTTGTGGTTGAAGCCTGAAATGTGGGAAAAGGTTGAAAAATTCAAGGGAGCCGAATACTTTCACAAGGCACTGTAAGTCTCTCATTGGGAACAAAGACTAATAGGACCTTAACGATAGTACAGAGCTTCCTGAAAAGCCATTTTCGAGTTTCTCAGAGCGGAAAATAACCCCATGAGGCCCAGTGTGTGTTTTCCAGGGGTATGATATATATATATAAATCAGATGGACACCATTTATTACATTTGAAGTCTGTTACGTGAATCCTATTGTAAGTGGTCCAGTCTATTGTCTTTAGTTTCAGGCTACCAGTGGATAAAGACAACGTAGAAGAGCTGGAGACGATGTTGGGTCGTCACTTTATTGTATGTCACAGTCGCCATCTAAAGTAAAACTATACGGTTTCCTAAATATAGTCATAAATAATAAAGCGCTATCAAAATCTTATTACCCTCTTTGGTGTAAATTAAGTTTTAAATTTCCGCTATTCACTGTGCAGCTTAAATAAAGTGTTAGCTTTGGTCTCTAGATCAATAACTTTTTTTACTATAAACTGGGAAAAAAACTATTTGATTTTTTTGTCACAATATTGTAAGAGTGATAAGTCTTACATTTTTTCATCAACAGAGCTGTGCATAGGCTTACCTTTTTGCATTGTAAAACGAGGGCCAACATGTAACAAAAGTGACTCAGTAATGACTCTTACAGGTTTTTATTGTACCGTAACAGGGAGATGGAAAGTAATGGGAAATCGAATGGTGGTATAGAAATTCAAGATGAAGAAATCAAATTGCAGTTGGCAATACTCACAGTTACAACAGACTGTTCAATTACATAGAATCACAGACGAATAAACAAATTCCCTTAAAGACGTTTTCCACTACTAATGTGACCCCCTGTAATACTTATATATGTTCTGAGGATTTCGATAGCGTAGGGCAATGACAATCAGAGACGAGTTCTTGGTACAAGATATTTTATAATATGTAACCACGGTAGATACACAACGGAAAACACAGCGGTACAAATACACACAATACCTTCCCGAAACGGAGCGAAGGGAATTCCCGGGGCCACGCACCGGACTCCCCCAGGGAGACCACCAGAGCGAACCCCTATACAGGGACTGTCCGGCAATCACCCCGGAAGGCCTAAATGCGCAGCAGCCGGGACACAAGGGGCAAGCGGTAAAAGTCCAGGAGTGTCCGTACGGGATGAATGTCCAGAGTGGTTACGAACCAGAGAGAACCGGGCAGAGTGCTGACCGAAGATGGCAGACGGAATCCGGGCACAGCTTGAGAAACCGGGTAAGGTCCAGAGTCGGTCGGTCGGTAGTCTTTAGGAGGATCCAAAGGCAAACAGGATTTGCAGCAGCAAAGCAGGAGCACACAACAAGCAGTATACTCAGGCACTGGACTAGGCTTAGAGGCGGCCTTTTAAGCAGCTAGACAGGAAGTAGGGCAACAGAACAGTAAACTCCATGTTAACTGAGGGCAAGCTCATTCAAAAGAGAACTGGAAAACCTGGAAACCTGACAGTACTCCCCCCCCCAGAGACGGCCTCAGGACGGATCAGGGCTTGGCTTGTCCGGGAAACGTTGATGAAACTGGGCAATCTTCCGGGGTGCCCGAATGTTACCCACCGGTTCCCAGGAATCGTCCTCGGGGGCGTACCCCTGCCAACGTACCAGATACTGAAGCCGACGACGATGGAGCCGGGAGTCAATAATGTCCTCAACCACGAACTGCTCCTCGCCGTCGACCATCACAGGCGGAGGAGGAGGCACAACACGACCATGAAACGGATTAGGGGAAACGGGTTTGAGGAGAGACACATGAAAGACCGGGTGTACCTTTAGATGGTGCGGTAACCGTAGCCGACAGGCCACAGGGCTCACGATCCCGGTGATCTTGAACGGACCGATGAATTTCTGTCCCAGCTTCTGCGAAGGAACACCCAATCTTAGGTTTTTGGTGGATAACCATACAGAGTCCCCTACCTTGTACATGGGTGCCGGTTTCCGGTGAGCGTCTGCCGACCTCTTGTAACGCTCCTGGGCCGTAGCCACAGTGTCCTTTAGAATCTCCAGATTTTGTCGTAGTTCTGTCAATCTGTCCTCCACCGCTGGCACCGAAACTGCAACCGGTGACCTAGGCAAAACAGTCGGATGGTAACCCAGGTTAGCGAAAAAGGGCGTTACCTTAGTGGAGCTGCTCTGAGTGTTGTTGTAGGAGAACTCCGCCAACGGAAGCATTTTCAACCAATCGTCTTGGAGATGGCTGACATAACATCGAAGGTATTGTTCCAGGGTTTGATTTGTCCGTTCGGTTTGCCCATTTGTCTGAGGATGGTATGCAGAAGACAAACAGACATCAATCTGGAGTGCCGTACAAAACCCCTTCCAGAATCTAGACGTGAACTGCACGCCCCGGTCAGAGATGATCTCGTCTGGTACCCCATGCAATCGGAATACGTTCTGGATAACCAAATCCACTGTCTCTGCGGCTGAGGGAAGACCGGTACACGGAATGAAGTGAGCAGCTTTAGTCAATCGATCCACCACCACTAAAATGGTATTGTGCCCGCCTGAGACTGGCAACTCCACAATAAAATCCATGGAGATAGACCCCCAAGGGCGAGATGGCACGGGTAACGGTTGGAGGAGTCCCGTAGGAGCCACACGAGGGACCTTGCACCGGGCACAAACCACACATGAGTGGACATAGTCCTTCACATCCTTTAAACAGGTAGGCCACCAGAAAAAACGGCTCAGAAATTCCTGCGTCTTCAGTACCCCCCTATGACCAGCCAACACGGAGTCATGGACCAATTTGAGAACCCGAAGTCTTACGGCCTCCGGGACATAAATGCGTCGCTCTCTCAACCACACACCATTCCGAAGAACAAGAGTTACATCATTCGGGGGGGCAGCAAGAAATACGTCACCATCATAGGCCAGCTTGATGTCCTTCCACAAGTCCTGGTCCTGGATTACTCCAACGAAATTGGCATCCGATAACACGGTCTGAGACGGGGTTCCAGGCACGGAGTCCACGGCGTGGATTCGGGACAAGGCATCGGCTTTCCCATTACGTGAACCTGGACGGTATGTAACGATAAAATTGAATTGGTTAAGAAATAGGCTCCAACGGGCTTGCCGTGGAGACAGGCACCTGGCAGACTTAAGAAATTCCAGATTACGATGATCTGTGAGTACTATCACTTGCTGCGCGGCTCCCTGTAAGTGGTGTCTCCATTCCTTGAAAGCGGAAATAATCGCCAATAATTCCTTGTCCGCAATGTCATAGTTCCTTTCTGCAGGGGACAACCGGCGGGAAAAGAAGGCACACGGATGCAAGAGACTTTTGTCCCCGGTCCTTTGAGAAAGAATGGCCCCTAATGCATAGTCGGAAGCGTCAACCTCCACGATAAAGGGAAGTGCGGGATTCGGATGTACTGATATTGGCGCTGAGGTAAAACATACCTTGAGACGATGGAATGCTTCCTGGGCCTGGGCGGACCACACAAACTTCTGTCCTTTTTTGGTTAACAGAGTGATGGGACGAACAATCTCTGAAAAGTCACGGATAAAGCGTCGGTAAAAGTTGGCAAAACCGACAAAGCGTTGTACCTCTTTGATGTTTCCCGGTTCCGGCCAGTCGAGAATGGCTTGTATCTTGCTAGATTCCATGTTCAGTCCCTGAGGAGAGATGACATAACCTAAGAATTGTATCTGTGAGCAGTGGAACTCGCATTTCTCCAGTTTGATGTACAGGTGGTTTTCCCTCAGAAGGGTAAGTACGGTCTTAACGTGCTCCTGGTGTTCCTGTAAAGAATCAGAAAAGATTAGGATATCGTCCAGATAGATCACCATGAATTGGTCCATGATATCCCTAAAAATATCGTTAACTAGATGTTGAAAAGCCGCGGGAGCGTTACAAAGTCCAAAAGGCATCACTAGGTACTCAAAATGTCCGTACCGACATCGGAACGCGGTCTTCCACTCGTCTCCGGGACGTATACGAAGCAGATTATATGCCCCACGGAGGTCTAATTTGGTGAATATTTTTGCCTGTTGGACCCTCTCCAATAGCTCAGGAATCAAGGGTAACGGATACCGGTTCCGGATGGTTATCTTATTCAGTTCCCGGTAGTCAATACAGGGTCTCAGAGTCCCCTCCTTCTTTTTCACGAAAAAGATGGGTGCCCCTGCGGGTGAGGTAGACGGACGAATAAATCCCTTGGCTAGGCTTTCATCAATATACTCATTTAGTGCTTCTAGCTCAGGTGCCGCCAACGGGTAGACATGACCAAACGGAATCTCCGCCCCTGGGAGTAAGTCTATGGGGCAATCATACGGTCTATGCGGGGGAAGCCGATCAGCTTTACTTTTGTCGCAAATATCAGCGAAGTCACGGTAAACCGGGGGTAAAACAGGTACCTGTACAGTGCCCTCCGTATTTGATGTTACTGGAACCGGAACAGTTGGACAAATGGTCGGACCACTCTGCGGTGGGAAGGATATTTCTTTAGTCTCCCAATCGATGACGGGATTTGTAGACCGTAGCCACGGAATACCTAAAATAATCGGAAAATGAGGAGAAGAAATTATCATGAAGACAAGGGTCCCCTGCTGACCTGGCTTCATCACGCATTCGAGCGGTACGGTTTCCCGATCCACTGGTCCAGAGATTAACGGAGATCCGTCTACCGTCTCCATGGTAACCGGTGAGGATCTTTGCTGAGTCCGGATACCGTGTTTCCTGGCAAAGGAAGAGTCCATGAAATTTCCCCCTGCCCCAGAGTCTATCATTGCAGAGGTAGGAATTAGCTGTCCCTCCAAACGGATCTGAATGGGGAGTGAGCAATGGGTATATTTCCCCTCTGAGTCCTTCGGTGAGGTAGACATTACCGTCAAGGGAAACACCGCATCCAAGTGTCCACTTGCCTCAGAGATATCGGACTCTGCGTCCGTGTTGTCACACTCTGCCATGGCTGCCAATACCTTATTAGGCCGATTTGGACGTTTCGGGCAGTCGATCAAGAAATGGTCCGATTGACCGCAATAGAAACACAAACGCTCACGGAGCCGGTGTTCACGACGTTCGTTGGTCTCTCGTTTTTGCAGAGAGTCCACTTGCATAGGTACGTCCTCGGCCTCCCGTGGCGTCCTGAGAGCGGGTTCTCTGGAAGGAAACGCAATATTGTTTACACGGTTTACAGCTGCCCATTTTTCCTGTCTACGTTCCGTCAAACGGGTATCAATGCGCACACAGTGCTGGAGAAACAGTTCAAAATCCCCTGGAGATTCGGAACGGGCTAACTCGTCCTTGATGGTACCGGACAAACCTTTTCTGAAAACAGACAATAAGGCATTGTTTCCCCAATCGGTGTCTACCACTAACCTCTTGAACTCAGTGGCGTATTCAACGACAGAACGCTTTCCCTGACGTAAGGAAAGGAGAGCCGCTTCAGCGGTAGCACGGCGATTCGGATCATCAAACATTTGCGCCATTGCATTCAGAAAGTCATCCAGGTGATTCAAACGGATGTCCCGATTCTCTATCATGGGATTAGCCCAAGCCAGTGCTCGTGAGGTTAATAACATGATGATACATAACACCTTTGACCGATCAGAACGGTAATAATCGGAATGTACATCGAAAAACAGTATACATTGGTTAACAAATCCACGGAACAGACTACGATCACCATTGAAACGGAATGGGGGTAACCTAGGCATACCGGCAGTTGATACGGACGTAGTGGGGACGGCTTCCTGAGCCTCCACTCTGACTTGCAAATCCTGTATAGCCGGCCCCAGTACCTGGTGATCATGGCCCAGCTGTGCCTCCACATCTCTAAGTTTATTCTGCACCGCCTCCATCTCCTGCTGCAGGGAGTTAATCATGGAGAAGAGCTGATCTACTCGTGTCTCAGTCATTGCCCCAGCGAAATCCTCTATAAAGGCCTGAGTATAATGTAATACTTATATATGTTCTGAGGATTTCGATAGCGTAGGGCAATGACAATCAGAGACGAGTTCTTGGTACAAGATATTTTATAATATGTAACCACGGTAGATACACAACGGAAAACACAGCGGTACAAATACACACAATACCTTCCCGAAACGGAGCGAAGGGAATTCCCGGGGCCACGCACCGGACTCCCCCAGGGAGACCACCAGAGCGAACCCCTATACAGGGACTGTCCGGCAATCACCCCGGAAGGCCTAAATGCGCAGCAGCCGGGACACAAGGGGCAAGCGGTAAACGTCCAGGAGTGTCCGTACGGGATGAATGTCCAGAGTGGTTACGAACCAGAGAGAACCGGGCAGAGTGCTGACCGAAGATGGCAGACGGAATCCGGGCACAGCTTGAGAAACCGGGTAAGGTCCAGAGTCGGTCGGTCGGTAGTCTTTAGGAGGATCCAAAGGCAAACAGGATTTGCAGCAGCAAAGCAGGAGCACACAACAAGCAGTATACTCAGGCACTGGACTAGGCTTAGAGGCGGCCTTTTAAGCAGCTAGACAGGAAGTAGGGCAACAGAACAGTAAACTCCATGTTAACTGAGGGCAAGCTCATTCAAAAGAGAACTGGAAAACCTGGAAACCTGACACCCCCTTTCATTTGCCCTAACTATTCCTAACCAACACTTTCCTAGCATACTTCTGCTATCTACCCTGCTCATGTAAGTTCATCTCTCTGTGGCTCCTATATTCCTATGTTGATGTTCTGGCTTTGATTCTTCCGGTCTCGAGACCAGAATCACACAAACTGAGCAGGGTCATGTCACTGGTGTGGCAGGGCTGCCTCTCTGTGCGTGACAGCAGTCTTGGCTCGCATGCCCAGATCAGCCTGATTTACAGTGCGGTGCTTTGATGTGACAAATGCTGCGATGTGCTGATCACCCTGTGATAAACTATCTAATGATTTGTCACATCAAATCCAGAACATCAACATAGGAATATAAGAGCCGCAGAGAGAATCAGGTTACATTAGCAGAGTAGGTGACAGAAGTATAGTGTTAGTTAGGAATAGTTAGGACAAATAAAAGAGGGTCACATTAGTAGTGGAAAACCCCTTTAATAATAACCCGATCCTTCTGTCACGGTAGCGTCAGCGTCGCCCTACTTGTAGTGACCGTATACAATTAAGCAAAACTTAAGCTCTATATACTGTAAGTCTATCTATGTTAACAGTATGCTAAACTTGGCGCAATTCACTACATTGACAGTCTAAGGGGTACTTTGCCTGCTGCGACATCGCTAGCGATCTCGTTAGCGATGTGAAATGCTAGATCGCAAGTGCGATCATTCGGATCGCACATAGATAATTTTACGCATGTGCGATCTCGAAAGATCACACTTGCGATCTAGCATTTCACATCGCTAACAAAATCGCTAGCGATGTCGCAGCGTGCAAAGTACCCCTAACTCTGGTAGCTGGCTATTCTCTCTTAGTACCGTACATCAAGGCGGGAATTAACAGCCCAGCTCACTTGGACGCTGCACTGGGGAAAATGTTTGTTTTCCTTGTCTCTGGTTCTCGATGTTCGTTCTTCCCTTCTTGACCACATAGTCTGGTCCTTCTCTGGAGACAGTGTTCGGTGTTGTAGCTTTGGAGCTTCAATGTCTAGTTTGGTCCTCTTCTAGCGATGGTATTCAGTGTTTGGGTTCCTCTCGCAGAACGTATTAGTTATTCGGTCTTCATGGAGGTGAAATAGTGAAACATACAAAAAAAAACATCAATTCTGGATCCTACTTTTTAAATGCTATTCATCATTTGCTACAATCGACATACAATCTTTATTCTGGAGTCAAAATACTTATGTCCACACCAAATTTGTTTGGTTGTTTTTAGGTTTTAATTTTTTTCCTACACACACTATCGTTTAAAAGCAAGTATAACAATTTTAATCACTATATTATGAAATCCATTTTTTTTTTCATTAATCCATAGATAGATATACTGTGTATATATATACAGTTAGGTCTAGAAATATTTGGACAGTGACACAATTTTCGCGAGTTGGGCTCTGCATGCCACCACATTGGATTTGAAATGAAACCTCTACAACAGAATTCAAGTGCAGATTGTAACGTTTAATTTGAAGGTTTGAACAAAAATATCTGATAGAAATTGTAGGAATTGTACACATTTCTTTACAAACACTCCACATTTTAGGAGGTCAAAAGTAATTGGACAAATAAACCAAACCCAAACAAAATATTTTTATTTTCAATATTTTGTTGCGAATCCTTTGGAGGCAATCACTGCCTTAAGTCTGGAACCCATGGACATCACCAAACGCTGGGTTTCCTCCTTCTTAATGCTTTGCCAGGCCTTTACAGCCGCAGCCTTCAGGTCTTGCTTGTTTGTGGGTCTTTCCGTCTTAAGTCTGGATTTGAGCAAGTGAAATGCATGCTCAATTGGGTTAAGATCTGGTGATTGACTTGGCCATTGCAGAATGTTCCTCTTTTTTGCACTCATGAACTCCTGGGTAGCTTTGGCTGTATGCTTGGGGTCATTGTCCATCTGTACTATGAAGCGCCGTCCGATCAACTTTGCGGCATTTGGCTGAATCTGGGCTGAAAGTATATCCCGGTACACTTCAGAATTCATCCGGCTACTCTTGTCTGCTGTTATGTCATCAATAAACACAAGTGACCCAGTGCCATTGAAAGCCATGCATGCCCATGCCATCACGTTGCCTCCACCATGTTTTACAGAGGATGTGGTGTGCCTTGGATCATGTGCCGTTCCCTTTCTTTTTCAAACTTTTTTCTTCCCATCATTCTGGTACAGGTTGATCTTTGTCTCATCTGTCCATAGAATACTTTTCCAGAACTGAGCTGGCTTCATGAGGTGTTTTTCAGCAAATTTAACTCTGGCCTGTCTATTTTTGGAATTGATGAATGGTTTGCATCTAGATGTGAACCCTTTGTATTTACTTTCATGGAGTCTTCTCTTTACTGTTGACTTAGAGACAGATACACCTACTTCACTGAGAGTGTTCTGGACTTCAGTTGATGTTGTGAACGGGTTCTTCTTCACCAAAGAAAGTATGCGGCGATCATCCACCACTGTCGTCATCCGTGGACGCCCAGGCCTTTTTGAGTTCCCAAGCTCACCAGTCAATTCCTTTTTTCTCAGAATGTACCCGACTGTTGATTTTGCTACTCCAAGCATGTCTGCTATCTCTCTGATGGATTTTTTCTTTTTTTTTCAGCCTCAGGATGTTCTGCTTCACCTCAATTGAGAGTTCCTTAGACCGCATGTTGTCTGGTCACAGCAACAGCTTCCAAATGCAAAACCACACACCTGTAATCAACCCCAGACCTTTTAACTACTTCATTGATTACAGGTTAACGAGGGAGACGCCTTCAGAGTTAATTGCAGCCCTTAGAGTCCCTTGTCCAATTACTTTTGGTCCCTTGAAAAAGAGGAGGCTATGCATTACAGAGCTATGATTCCTAAACCCTTTCTCCGATTTGGATGTGAAAACTCTCATATTGCAGCTGGGAGTGTGCACTTTCAGCCCATATTATATATATAATTGTATTTCTGAACATGTTTTTATAAACAGCTAAAATAACAAAACTTGTGTCACTGTCCAAATATTTCTGGACCTAACTGTACACATGTGGTCAAAATTGTTGGCACCCCTCATTTAATGAAAGAAATACCCATAATGGTCACAGAAATAATCTGATAAAAGTAATAATAAATAAAAAATCTATGAAAATGAACAAATGAAAGTCAAACATTGCTGCTTTTCTGCTTCCACAGAATTTTTAAAAAAATAAAACTCATGAAATTGGCCTGGACAGAAATGATGGCACCCTCCTCCTCCTCCTCCTCCTTAACTTAATATTTGGTTGCACAACCTTTTGAGGCAATCACTGCAATCAATTGATTCATGTAACGGTCAATGAGACTTCTGCGCCTCTCTACAGGTATTTTGGCTACTTCTCAAGAGCAAACTGTTCCAGTTGTTTCGTTTTTGAAGGCTGCCTGTTCCAGATGGCATGTTTCAGCTCTTTCCAAAGATGTTCAATAGGATTTAGGTCAGGGGCTCATGGAAGCCACTTCAGTATAGTCCAATGTTTTCCTCTTAGGCATTCTTGAGTGTTTTAGCTGTGTGTTTTGGGTTATTATCCTGTTTCAAGACCCATGACCTGTGACTGAGACCAAACTTTTTGACACTGGGCAGCACATTTCTCTCTAGAATCCATTGATAGTCTTGAGTAGAGATGAGCGAACCGGCCGTGGTTCGGCTCGAGTTCGGTTTGCCGAACGGAGGTCTCGTTTGAGTTCGGTTCGGCGAACCGCTCGAACCGCATAGGAAACAATGGGAGGCAGTCACAAACACATAAAAACACCTAGAAAACACGCTCAAAGGTGTCCAAAAGGTGACAAACAACTCACAACACAACACACACACATGGGAAAGTGACAAGATCAAATTCTCATGCGAAAACAAAACAGCGTTACAAGGAAAAGAGGATGAGACACAGATATAGGCATGGCATGCCCTTCTAAAATCATGTAAAACACCGCAAGGTGACTCCAAGCGGAGTCTCCCTTTTTTCCAAAAATTGGGCCCCGCACACACCCACCCCTTCAGTGGCAGCACTTGTGTCCCAGTTGTACACGTCACAGGTAGATTTGCATCAAGAAAATTCAAAATTACGCCATCGTTAACCGTCCCCAGGATGACCCCGGGGTAGGTAGCAAAGTCTTTGCTGAACCATGACTTGTTCATCTTGGCTCCTTTTAAAAAACACAGCAAGCAAGGGTTACTCCAAGCGGAGTCTCCCTTTTTTCCAAAAATTGTGCCCCACACACACCCACCCCTTCAGTGGCAGCACTTGTGCCCCAGTTGTACACTTCACAGGTAGATTTGCATCAAGCACATTCAAAAATACGCTATTATTATCCGTCCCCAGGATGACACCGGGGTAGGTAGCAAAGTATTTGCTGATCCCAGCTCTGTTCATCTTGGATCATTTTTAAAAACAATGTAAGCAAGGGTTACTCCAAGCGGAGTCTCCCTTTTTTCCAAAAATTGGGCCACACAGACACCCACCCCTTCAGTGGCAGCACTTGTGCCCCAGTTGTACACTTCACAGGTAGATTTGCATCAAGCACATTCCAAATACACAAGCCTTTACTCTCCCCAGGATGACACAGGGGTAGTAAATTCCTTGTGGATCCATGACTTGTTCATTTTGATGAACGTCAGTCTGTCCACATTGTCACTGGACAGACGCGTGCGCTTATCTGTCAGCACACACCCAGCAGCACTGAAGACACGTTCAGAGACAACGCTGGCAGCTGGACACGACAAAATCTCCAAGGCGTAACTGGAGAGCTCTGGCCATTTTTCAAGATTTGAAGCCCAAAATGAGCAAGGCTCCATTTGCAAAGTCATGGCATCGATGTTCATTTGGAGATACTCCTGTATCATCCTCTCCAGCCGTTGACTATGTGTCAGACTTGTTGTCTCTGGTGGCCTTGCAAAGGAGGGTCTAAAAAAATTATGAAAAGATTTAATAAAATTGCTGTTACCGGCACCAGATACGGTGCTGCTGGTACGGGTAGACTTTTGAAGATGACGAGACCGTCCCATGTTTGTCAAGTTACAACTGGGAGATTCACTCCCTGCACCACGGTTGTTTGGTGGAAAAGCCGAGCTAAGATCGAGTAACAGCTTCTGCTGATACTCCTGCATACGTGCGTCCCTTTCTATGGCTGGAATTATGTCACAAAATTTGGACTTGTACCGGGGATCTAATAGTGTGGCAATCCAGTAGTCATCATCACTTCTAATTTTGACAATACGAGGGTCATGTTGGAGGTAGTGCAGCAAGAAGGCGCTCATGTGTCTTGCGCAGCCATGCGGACCAAGTCCACGCTGTGTTTGTGGCATAGAGGTGCTAACCGTTCTTTCTTCCTCTGACATCTCCCCCCAACCTCTTTCAACTGAAATTTGACCAAGGTCTCCCTCATTCGCTGAGTCTTCCATGTCCATGGACAGTTCGTCCTCCATTTCTTCATGTTCTCCTGCACCTTCCTCAACATTTCGCCTGCTACCATGCGCCCTTGTTGATCCCTGTCCCCCATTGTCCCATGCCTGCCGCGTTGGTGATGATGAACGTCTGGACCTTGGTGATGTTGTTGTCTCTTGCGCATATGAATCCTCCTGTAGTTCCTCCCCTTCCTGTTGTCCCACCCCCTGACTCCGAAACACTAGTTTAGCATGTGCTCCAGCATGTAAATGACTGGAATTGTCATGCTGATAATGGCATTGTCAGCGCTAAACATATTCGTCACTATGTCGAAACTGTGCAGAAGGGTGCATAGGTCCTTGATCTGAGACCACTCCATCAGGGTGATCTGCCCCACCTCTGCATCTCGTTGGCCCAGGCTATATGTCATGACATATTGCACCAGGGCTCAACGGTGCTGCCACAGTCGCTGTAACATGTGGAGAGTCGAATTCCAGCGTGTCGCCACATCGCATTTCAGGCGATGAACCGGCAGGCCGAAAGACTTCTGGAGCGATGCAAGTCGCTCAGCAGCGGTGGTTGAACGGCGGAAGTGAGCAGACAGTTTTCGCGCCCTGTTCAGAAGGCCATCTAGGCCGGGATAGTGTGTTAAAAATTGCTGGACAACAAGGTTCAACATGTGAGCCATACAAGGCACGTGTGTCACCTTGCCCAGGCGAAGGGCCGCACCCAGGTTTGCAGCATTGTTGCACATGGCCTTACCAGGCTGCAGGTTGAGTGGAGACAACCATTTACCAAACTCAGTCTCCAGAGCTGCCCACAACTCAGCCGCTGTGTGACTCTTAGTTCCAAGACATTTCAAGCTAAAGACCGCCTGATGCCGTTGCGCTCTGCTGCCAGCATAGTAATGAGGGGTGCGTGATTCCTTCTGCGCAGTTAGAATGCTGGTGGCCTGACCAGGCAGGCTTGGGGCAGAGGTGGAGGACCCAGACGAGGTGGAGGAGGCAGAAGCAGTGGCGGAACTTGGACAGACAGAGGATTAACACACAAGTCGTGGGGACGGCAAGACTTGTGCAGCAGACCCTTCACCATCTATCACCATAGTTACCCAGTGCCCAGTCAGCGACATGTAACGTCCCTGTCCATGCTTACTGGCCCAAGTATTGGTGGTGAAATACACCCGTTCACACACAGAGTTTCTCAATGAAGCGGTGATGTCGTGTGCGACATGCTGGTGTAGCGCAGGCACACCTTTCTTAGAGAAGTAGTGGCGACTGGGCATCTGGTACTGGGGCACAGCGACAGACATAAGGTCTCTAAAATCCTTTGTGTCCACCAGGCGGAAAGGCAGCATTTTGGTAGCCAAGAGCTTACAGAGGGATAAAGTCAACCTCTTAGCTTTGTCATGGGTCGCAGGAAATGGCCTTTTATTTGTCCACATCTGAGGGACAGAGATCTGGCTGCTGTGTGTAGACGGTGTTGAGTAGGATGTCCCTGGAAAAATGCAGGTTTGTGAGGAAAGTGCAGGCGTAGACATGATGTTGCCTTCATCCAACGTTGGTGCTATCGATGTCTGAGAGAGCTGTACACACGCACTTGTTTCCCCCTTCCAAACCAACTGACGACCTACCAAGCAAACTGCCTGTTGCGTTTACAGTGGTGGAAGTTGTGCATGGAAAACCAGGTGTGACAGCTGTCCCCACAGTCCTAGAAGATGAAGAGTGCGTGGATGCACTGGAAGGGGCAGGTGGTGGATGGTTCGCTCCGCTAGGCCGCATTGCAGCACGGTGAGCTTCCCACTGGGACATATGATATTTATTCATGTGACGATTCATGGAAGAAGTTGTCAAACTGCTGAGGTTTTGCCCTTTACTAACAGAATCACGACAAATTTTACATATCACATGATTTGGGCGATCTTTTGCTATGTCAAAAAAGGACCAGGCTAGGCAAGGCTTAGAGGGCATGCGACCTGCTGATCCACCCCGACTAGTGCTCAGAGACAGAGTGGTGGCTGAGGATGCAGTTGTAGACGTGCTACGAGTACTCCGACTCTATCCAGGAAGGCGCAAGGTAACTTCGTCGTCAGTTGCATCCTCCTCCACCGCCTCTGTTGACCTCCTCGAGTGCCTGACTGTGGGTTGACAGTAGGTGGGATCTAGAACTTCCTCATCAATTGTTGTGTTTGCACTCCCCTCCCCCTCAGACCGAGCCTCTTCTTGCCCTGACCGAATATTTAAGTTGTCATCCCAATCTGGTATCTGCGTCTCATCGTCATCAGTATGTTCCTCATTGTCTATAACAACAGGCGTTACAGTTTGTGAATAAGGGTCAACATTATGCTCAGAAACTTGGTCCTCACGGCCTGAATCAGAGTCACAAAGGTTCTGGGCATCACTGCAGACCATTTCCTGGTCTGTACTCACTGTAGCTTGGGAGCAGACCTCTGATTCCCAGGCTATAGTGTGACTGAACAGCTCTGTAGACTCAGCCATCTCAGTTCCACCATACTGTGCAGGGCGGATGGAGACTTCAGAGCTGGGAGAAAGCAAGTGTGATTGGGATGACAACTCAGAGGAATGGTGTTTTTTGGATGTTGTAGTTGAGGTGGCGGAGAGGGCACTTGTTGGACCACTTGAGATCCATTCAAGCATTTTCTTTTTTTGGCCATCATCTACCTTTGTTCCAGTTGTTCGTGTCCGTAAAAAAGGGAGCACATCGGATTGTCCACGGTAAGTAGTAGACATCTTACTTTTGCTGGAAGATGGTCTATCTTCAGCAGATGTTAATGGAGCTTTGCCACCTTCCCCACGGACAAACCCTTTTTTTCCTTTTCCAACACGCCTCTTCCCCTTTCCACCAGCATCTGTCATTTTGCCACTCATTTTGATTGCGACAAGATTGTGCACTTAAAATATGGTAGTAAAAATTGAGAGGTGGTGTAGATTTCAGCGGTGGTCTAGCTTTATTAACAGCAGAATAAACAACAATAACTATCCCTGACAATGCAACTACGGCCCTTAAACTGGCAGCATAGTTTGCTATTAGAATGGCTTAGTAACAATGAGTTTCAGTGTGCAATGCACTGAATGCAGAGGTGCCGCAAATATCTTTGCACCAGTGGGACAATAATGAAGTCCAACAGCCACTTTTAGGATGCCACTAAGTTTCCTCAGTGTTTGCTAGTGTAATGGCTTAGTAAAAATGAGTTAGAGTGTGCAATGCAGAGGTGCTGCAAATAGATTTGCACCAGTGGGACAGTAATGAAGTCTAACAGCCACTTTTAGGATGTCACTAAGTTTCCTCAGTGTTTACTAGTATAATAGCTTAGTAAAAATGAGTTTGAGTGTGCAATGCAGAGGTGCTGCAAATAGCTTGGCACCAGTGGGGCACAAATGGAGTACAACAGCCACTTTTAGGATGCCACTAAGTTTCCTCAGTGTTTGCTAGTATAATGGCTTAGTAACAATGAGCTTGAGTGTGCAAAGGGCAGGAGGGTACAGTGGCAGGGTTGTGGGTCTGTGTAGAGGAAAGGAAGCCTCATTTTTTATCCCTCCTAATGGGGAAATGCAGCGAGGAAGTCCCTGACCTTAGCTACACAGACGCTCTTATCTGTAGCTGTTAAAATCTGTTTCCACGAACCTGACTGTCACCTATGGCTCTGAGCCTGCTGTTATTAGCCCTTACAGCCCTTACAAGGGCTAAAAGAAACTTCTATTCCTATTCTGTATAGCGCTGTGTGTAGAGCGTACACCGCAGTATCGGAGACAGGAGCTACGCCAGGAGTGACTGACACCCAGACGCAGAAGGCAGATAATGGCGTCCAGACGGGCAGATGCCCGTATTTATAATGCAGGGACATGTGACATGGACATCCTATCACACATGCCGTTGCTTCTCTGGCTAAAAGTCCACTTAGCTGTGTGTGTGTCTGGGATTGGCTGACATGCTGGCCCGCCCCACTACACACGCGCGCTTAGGGAAGGAAGACAAGAAAAAAAAAAATGGTGATCCCAGCAGCAGTGATCTGAATGCACTGTTCCCGCACACTATACGCGTGAATATGCTGTTCCCGCACACTATACTATACGCTGAAATTTAATTTTTACAGCGGAAAGCCAGCTAGTAATTAGCTTGGCTTTTTGCTGATAGAACCGTTCTCGAACGTAACTAGAACTATCGAGCTTTAGCAAAAAGCTCGAGTTCTAGTTCGATCTAGAACAGCCCCCAAAATCACTCGAACCGCGAACTGGAGAACCACGAACCGCGCTCAACTCTAGTCTTGAGACTTTATTGTACCCTGCACAAATTCAAGGCACCCTGTGCCAGATCCAGCAAAGCAGCCCCAGAACATAACAGAGCCTCCTCCATGTTTCACAGTAGGGACAGTGTTCTTTTCTTTCTGAATAATATGTGCAACTGTAGTCACAGGAACATCAAGCTGCTTGGAGATGATCTTATAACCTTTACCTTTAACATGCTTGTCTATCATTTTCTTTCTAGTCTCCTGAGACAACTCTTTCCTTCGCTTCCTCTGGTCCATGTTGAGTGTGGTCCCCACCATGCCACCATGTCACCAAACAGCACAGTGAGTATCTGTAGCCCTATATACAGGCCCACTGACTGATTACAAGATTGTAGACACCTGTGATGCTAATTAGCGGACATAGTTTGATTTAACATGTCCATTTTGACACATTATTTTCAGGGGTACCATCATTCCTGTCCAGGCCTATTTCATGAGTTTTTATTTTTTTTAATTCTGTGGAAGTAGAAAAGCAGCAATGTCTCACTCTCATTTGTTCATTTTCATAGATTTTTTATTTATTATTACTTTTATCAGATTCAAGTTATTTCTGTGACCATTCTTGGTTTTTCTTTCATTAAATAAGGGGTACCAACAATTTTGACCACACGTGTGTATGTGAGAAAGCTTTAGATTTCACTAGTGCCATTTTGGGTTATTATGGATTTTTAGTCAATTTTTATTCGATTTTTTATTGACAAGATAGGCAAAAATTAAATCTGGAAATGTTTAGTTTGCTTTTTTATTACAGAATTCACTGTGTAGTTTGATTAAAATGTCAACTTTAATCTTAGAGTTTATAGAATTATTGAGATAGCCAAATTATTTTTTGTTACTTTTTATTACTTTTGCATTGCTTTTTTAGTTGGCATGTTTTTCTATTTTTTGTGTAAAACAAGCAAAAGTTCCAATATTTTCTCTACTACTGTATCTTCTTACAGCATCTGGCCTGATTCCTAACTCTATCTGCCATGTGTTCTCCAGATCTGCAGACGCGAATTACTTCTACTGCGTTGGACTCTGTTCACTTTGCCTCTCCTAAGTGCTCAGCTCAGCTGGGCATCGGCTGAGTTGTTTCATTGCTCCCAACTGTGCAGATGTTAATCCTTTTTGGAGCAGCGTGCCACTCTTCTGAGAGCCAGGTTGATGATTACCTTCCACAGCTGGCCTCCTCCTATTTAAGGCTGGGAAGAGGAGTAGGAGACTGCCGAAGATAGTTTTTGCTTGCAGTTGCGATATCCCTGCAATCCTCCCTTTGGTGACCAAGGATTTGTTGCCTGCGCTGTATGAAAGTTCCCTGGTGTGACTTTCTCCTTCCCCTTTGGTTTCTTCTCTTCGGTGTCTTTTTGTCGCTCCTTTTTGCGTATTTGTGATGTGGCTGAGTTTCAGTTTTACTCCCTTTGTCTTTGTCTCGTGGGAGGAGTATTACTAAGTGTCCTGCCCAACCCTGAATTGGAGGGAGGGGTACCATTAAGGGTACCTCCTGGGTGAGGTGAGTGCAGGGGTCCCAGCCTTAGGGCCAGCATACGTCCACCGGTGTCCCCTAGTCACCTGTGACACTATCCTGCACTGCTATCAGACAATAGAGCAGACGGATGCAGCGGTCAGGATATACACCATAAGCAGCGAGCAGAACTAGAAAACCAGCTCCAGCTGCACAAAGGTTGGGGCTGAGGTGCATATCATAAATCAGTATTGGAGCATAGATATAGCAATGTGAACGGTGACTGCACTGGTAAGAAAAAGTGGGCAGACTGGCACTGGTGTCATTGTCAGATGTTGAATTTCCCTGGTTAGCTGACACCGGACAAAATTCTTGTTGCGATTCCTCTGCTCTAGGACGCAATAATTGACTGTCAGCGGTGACTATGAAATCAGGGTGTTGAGCTATCAGTTTGGTGAGTGACAGCTCAGTCGTTCAATCAGGTACTAGGACGTGTCGGTGAGTTTATTGACATCTCAGTCGTCCAATCTTTTTCTGGGCGGTGCTGGGTTGTTCCATGTTCCCACTGATTGCCCAGCTACTTAGCTGAGCAGTCTCTCCCAGAACTCTGCCAGTCGTATCATTCTGTTTGAGTGGTGCTGTTGGCCTGCGTTCCTGTCCTCTGCTTGTTCTGATTATTGCTATCTGACCCTGGACCGTTGCCTGACTACACCTCTGTTTGCTTCCTGTACTCACGATGTGTCCAACTGACCATGAACCGTGATCTGACTAAGCCTCAGTTCACTACCTGTATCAACGACGTGTCCTTCGAGTAGCTTGACCCCGGATCGTTACCTGACATCTCAGTTTACTCGTCGTATCCACAACGATCCCTCCTGGTATCTGACCCTGGGTCATCTGACTACCCTGCCTCCAGATTGGCTATGAGTAAGTGACTAGCGTCACTGGAAGAAGGAAAGTTAGCTGGGGACAGGAACTGGCATCAGACAGTAGTGTGATCTTGTGATATGACACTACCAAAAACCACTCTGATCTTGCTCACATGAATGTAAAGGCCCCGTCACACTAAGCAACATCGCTAGCAACATCGCTGCTAACGAACAACTTTTGTGACGTTGCTAGCGATGTTGCTGTGTGTGACATCCAGCAACAACCTGGCCCCTGCTGTGAGGTCGTTGGTTGTTGCTGAATGTCCTGGGCCATTTTTTAGTTGTTGCTGTCCTGCTGTGAAGCACAGATCGCTGTGTGTGACAGCGAGACAGCAACAACTAATGTGCAGTGAGCAGGGAGCCAGCTTCTGCTGAGGCTGGTAACTAATGTAAACATCGGGTAACCAAGAAGCCCTGTCCTTGGTTACCCGATATTTACCTTTGATACCAGCCTCCTCCGCTCTCACTGCCTGTGCTGCCGGCTCCTGCTCTGTGCACATGTAGCTGCAGCACACATCGGGTTAATTAACCCGATGTGTGCTGTAACTAGGAGAGCAAGGAGCCAGCGCTAAGCATTGTGCACTGCTCCCTGCTCTGTGCACATTTAGCTGCAGCACACATCGGGTAATTAACCCGATGTGTGCTGTAACTAGGAGAGCAAGGAGCCAGCGCTAAGCATTGTGCGCTGCTCCCTGCTCTGTACACATTTAGCTGCAGCACACATCGGGTAATTAACCCGATGTGTGCTGTAACTAGGAGAGCAAGGAGCCAGCGCTAAGCATTGTGCGCTGCTCCCTGCTCTGTACACATTTAGCTGCAGCACACATCGGGTTAATTAACCCGATGTGTGCTGTAACTAGGAGAGCAGGGAGCCAGCGCTCAGTGTGCGCTGCTCCCTGCTCTCTGCACGTGCGGTGGTAACCAAGGTAAATATCGGGTTGGTTACCCGATATTTACCTTAGTTACCAAGCGCAGCATCTTCCACGCTGCGCTGGGGGCTGGTCACTGGTTGCTGGTGAGCTCACCAGCAACTTGTGTAGCGACGCTCCAGCGATCCCTGTCAGGTCAGGTTGCTGGTGGGATCGCTGGAGCGTTGCAGTGTGACATCTCACCAGCAACCTCCTAGCAACTTACCAGCGATCCCTATCGTTGTTGGGATCGCTGGTAAGTTGCTTAGTGTGACGGTACCTTAAGAGTGGCAAAGCAGCCCCGGTTCATGTTCCTTTAAAAAGGAAAGAGGAAAATACCAAATATACGAAGCGCCAACTTGTGGGTGGACAATGTAGAGTCACATGTAAGGGTAACAAGTGATTCATTGTTGAAATAATGGATAACACAACACGTTTCGAAAGCTTGCCACTTTCTTCATCAGGTCATAGAAGTGATAGATAACACCTAAAGTCTTATTTTCCAATTTGGCACGATTACCACCCTTAAGGCTGTGCACATGACACAAACTAATTAGAATCATGAAGTAGTGGTTTGGATCACAAAAATAAAATACTACTTAATGGGAACCTCTCATGTCCCCAAACTCTATTAACCTTCAGATATAGGGTTAATCTGCAGGTAAATTGCGTTCCAGAGCTGTGCGGCTACTATGAGGAAATTACCTTAATTCCTCTCGGGAGCCGCTGGCTTTCAGTCATAGAGGCGTGACTTCAGCCACCACTTACTACACTGTGAGCAGCGACTGTAAGCATGTTCTGATGTATTGACTAACAACTGACTCTGCAGTGATACGCTGCAGATACTGTACAGACCAAAAGTTTGGACACACCTTCTCATTCAAAGAGTTTTCTTTATTTTCATGACTAAGTCGCTGGGAGGTCGCAGGGGAGATGTCACACAGTCAGATCTTACCAGCGATGCAGGAATGATACAGGTTGCAGTAGCGACCTGTATAACGATCGCAGCAGTCACTGTGACCCTGTCACACAGTGTCAAACACAGCGATGTGTCCTGCCCAGCAGGACATCGCCTTTGAAGAAAATGGCCTGGACAATTCGGCAACGACTAGAGATCTCACATCGGGGGCCTGATCGCTGGTAGATAACACACATAAGATCGCTAACGGGATCGCTACTGCGTCACAGAAACCGTGACTCAGCTGCGATCTCATTATGTGTGACGGTACCTTTAGAGTACAGGTGCCATTCTTTTCTCGCCTTCATATTATTTAGGACCGCTCTTCTTACGTCCAGTGAATGAAACAAAAGCTTCCTGCTGATTTATTGGATTTTAACAGAAAGCAGACAGAATAATCTGCTGATTTACAGTACAGACCAAAAGTTTGGACACACCTAATTCAATGAGTTTTCTTTATTTTCATGACTCTGAAAATTGTAGATTCACATTGGAGGCATCAAAACTATGAATTACCACATGTGGAATGAAATACTTAAAAAAGTGTGAAACAACTGAAAATATGTCTTATATTCTAAGTTCTTCAAAGTAGCCACCTTTTGCTTTGATTACTGCTTTGCACACTCTTGGCATTCTCTTTATGAGCTTCATGAGGTAGTCACCGGAAATGGTTTTCCAACAGTCTTTAAGGAGTTCCCAGAGATGCTTAGCACTTGTTGGCCCTTTTGCCTTCACTCTGCGGTCCATCTCACCCCAAACCATCTCGATTGGGTTCAGGTCTGGTGACTGTGGAGGCCAGGTCATCTGGCGTAGCACCCCATCACTCTCCTTACTTAAATAGCCCTTACACAGCCTGGAGGGGTGTTTGGGGTCATTGTCCTGTTGAAAAATTAATGATGGGTCCAACTAAACGCTCGCCGGATGGAATAGCATGCCGCTGCAAGATGCTGTGGTAGCCATGCTGGTTCTGTATGCCTTCCATTTTGAATAAATCCCCAACAGTGTCACCAGCAAAGCACCCGCACACCATCACACCTCCACCTCCATGCTTCACGGTGGGAACCAGGCATGTAGAGTCCATCCGTTCACCTTTTCTACAAAGACATGGTGGTTGGATCCAAAGATCTCAAATTTGGACTTATCAGACCAAAGCACAGATTTCCACTGGTCTATTGTCCATTCCTTGTGTTCTTTAGCCCAAACAAGTCTCTTCTGCTTGTTGCCTGTCCTTAGCAGTGGTTTCCTAGCAGCTATTTTACCATGAAGGCTGCTGCACAAAGTCTCCTCTTAACAGTTGTAATAGAGATAAGAAGGTGTGTCCAAACTTTTAGTCTGTACTGTACATTTGTAAGTTAATATGGCAGGGCGTGCTCTATGACTGAAAGCTGGAGGCTCCGTGGAAGAATAAAGTAAATTTCAGTATAGCAGCCACATGGCTCTGGACCGCAATTAACCTCATTACTGCAGGTTAAGGCTATGTGCGCACGTTGCGTAATTGCATGCGTCCTGCGTCCCCTGCACAATCTATGGAGATTGTGCAGGAGACATGCGCACTTGGCGTATTAGAGCGCAGCACTTCGGCTGCTGCCCGAAGCGCGCGTTCTAAGAAGTGACATGTCACTTCTTTCCTGCGCTCTGCATGTAGCCCCCGCTCTGTCTATGGCAGGGGCTTGGAGGGGCTACATGCAGAGCGCATGAAATCGCACGTGTGCTGTTCAAAACGCTGCAGAAATTTTTGCAGGGACAGAACGCTACGTGCGCACATAGCCTAATAGTGTTTGAGGACATTACATCCTAGCAGTCATAGTGTTAATCCCAGCCAGCTGCTGGGATTCGCGCACATGTCAGCTGATTTGTACAGCTGACATGTGTGCCTCGCAGGCACAGTGGAATCGCATTCCACCCTTACCTGTTAACCCCTTAAATGGGGCTGTACACAGTGGGGAAAAAAGTATATAGTCAGCCACCAATTGTGCAAGTTCTCCCACTTATATAGATGATAGCGGCCTGTAATTGACATCATAGGTAGACCACAACTATGAGAGACAAAGTGAGAAAACAAATCTAGAAAATCACCTTGTCTGATTTGGCAAGATTTCTTTTGACAATTATGGTGGAAAATAAGTATTTAGTCAATAACAAAAGTTCATCTCAATATTTTGTTATATATCCTTTGTTGGCAATGACAGAGATCAGGCGTTTTCTGTAAAGGGTGTTTTACACGCTGCGACGTCGCTAACGATATATCGTCGGGGTCACAGTGTTTGTGACGCACATCTGGCGCCGTTAGTGACATCACAGCGTGTGACAGCTAGGAGCAACGATCAACGATAGCAAAAACGGCAAAAATCGTTGATTGTTGACACGTCGCTGCAAATCATAATGTTGTTGATGTTTCATTCCGCAGGTTGTTCATCGTTCCTGCGGCAGCACACATCGCTGTGTGTGACACCGCAGGAACGACGAACATCATCCTACCTGCGTCCATTGGAAAGGAGGAAGGAAGGAGGTGGGTGGCATGTTCCGGCCGCTCATCTCCTCCCCTCCTCTTCTATTGGGCGGCAATTTTGTGACGTCGCTGTGATGCCGAACGCACCTCCCCCTTGAAGGAGGGATTGTTCGGCAGCAACAGCGATGTCGCTGATCAGGTATGTGCGCGTGACGCTGCCGTAGCGATATTGTTCGCTACGGCAGCGATCACCACATGTCGCTCGAACGACGGGGACGGGTGCTATCGCTCGTGACATCGTTAGCAATCGCTAGCGATGTCGCAGCGTGTAAAGCACCTTTAAGTCTTCACAAGGTTGGCACACACTGTTGGTGGTATGTTGTCCCATTCCTCCATGCAGATCTCCTCTAGAGCAGTGATGTTTTGGGCCTGTCGCTGGACAACACGGACTTTCAACTCCCTCCAAAGGTTTTCTATGGGAATGAGATCTGGAGACTGGCTAGGCGACTCCAGGACCTTCATATGCTTCTTATGAAGCCACTCCTTCGGTGCCCTGGTGGTGTGCTTTTGATCATTATCATGCTGAAAGACCCAGCCATGTTTCATCTTCAATGCCCTTGCTGATGGAAGGAGGTTTGCACTCAAAATCTGACGATACATGGCCCCATTCATTCTTTCATGTACACGGATCAGTCGCCCTGGTCTCTTTGCAGAGAAACAGCCCCAAAGCATGATGTTGCCACCCCCATGCTTCACAGTAGGTATGGATTCTTTGGATGCAACTCAGCATTCTGTCTCTTCCAAACACGATGAGTTGTGTTTCTACCAAACCGTTCTACTTTGATTTCATCAGACCATACGACATTCTCCCAATACTCTTCTGGATAATCCAAATGCTCTCGAGCAAACTGCAGACGGGCCCGGACATGTACTGGCTTAAGCAGCGGAACATGTCTTGCAGTGCAGGATCTGAGTCCCTGGCGGTGTAGTATGTTACTGATAGTAGCCTTTTTTTACAGTGGTCCCAGCTCTATGCAGGTCATTCACTAGGTCCCCCCGTGTGGTTCTGGGATTTTTTCCTCACCATTCTTGTGATCATTTTAACCCCATGGGGTGAGATCTTGAGGTTGTGGACAGGTGTCTGTTATACTGATAACATGTTCAAACAGGAGCCATGACTACAGGTAATGAGCGGAGGACAGAGGAGCCTCTTGTAGAAGTTACAGGTCTGTGAGAGTCAGAAATCTTGCATGTTTTTAGGTGACTAAATACTTATTTTCCACCGTAATTTTCAAAAAAAATCTTGCCAAATCAGAGTTTACATACAGAATTTATATAAAGAGTTTTCCCCTCTGTATATATATATATATATATATATATATATATATATATATATATATATTGTGAGGTATCAACCGGCTGTATTACAAAGGGCCGGTATGTTTTGCAGAAGCGTGGGTGCTCTGCAATGTGAAGCTGGCTGGGACCTGTGGTTCCACAGGATTGCATTACATGCAGAGCCATGGAAGGGTGTGTGATGCTGATTACACACTCCTTACCACCTGTGGGTGTGGCTCCAGGGGTTAAAGCAATCCTGTCTCTGAACCTGGGTGAAGTGTGTCTAGGGCAGTCTAGAGAGAGACTGGCTCCAGACATCCAGTGTGTGGACTGGAAACAAGTGAGAGCAGAGCCGGGAGCTCTAGGTGTATCAGCCTGCATGGAGGCTGATCACAAGGCTCTGATATTGAGTCTGAGGTGAGTGCAGCCAGGCCAGGGCTGTAGGGCCGAATCTCTCCTGGAGGAGAGACAGACAGGGGTCTGCAGAGGGCCCTGGGTGCTGGAAGGAACCTCGGCTAGAGTTGTACGCTGGCAGGAGCCAGAGAGTGGGGAAGTTGCTAAACTTCCATTATGGACTTATTGTTTATGTTTGAGGGCAGTTTATGCTGAGTGTTTTTAATAAACTGCCAGAATTTCTATGAAGAGACTGTGTACATGTGTTGCTGAAGCTACCTCACACCGCTGCAAGCGAGTGAAACCCCCACGTTGCAGGGCGCAACGTTACATATGGTGTCTCGAATGCGGGCATGCGGTCTGGTTGCTAGGGGCAACGCAGCCTGGTTGCTAGGGGCAACGGCCTAGGACATATTCCTGTGGATACGGACTGCTTGCGGTGGATCGGCGGGTCCACGAAATTTTTTTGAAGCGGTTTGCGGTGGATCGGCGGGTCCACGAAAATTGTCTGCGCACTCAAGCAGCTGGCGGTGGATCGGCGGGTCCACGAACAGGGACAGCGCTCTCAAGCACCTGGTGGTGAATCAGCAGGTCGTTGGGGACCCGTGCTGCAGTGGCGAGAGTCCAGCGACTGGAGGTTCCAGGCCAGCCCGAATTGCAAGGCCCTGCTTGGTGAGCAGTGATACACCACAGGCTGGAGATCCTGGTTGTACGGGCGGTACAACCCGGAAAGGTTAGTGGTTCTCTAACCCCCCCCCCTGTCTTTGACCACCGGGTATTACCCATTGGAGCGCCCCTCCTGTGCCTCTTTTTCGTTACAGCATGGAGGAGCTCCTGAACCAGCTGCTGCAGAGCCAGCAGCACCAACAGCATGTGCCTGGAGGTCCAGTGACAGCAGTGGGGGCTAAAAGCCAAAAAGAGGGAATGGTCCCTGCGGACGCTGTGGAGGAGCTGTACCAGTTCCTGGTCCAGGGACAGCAGAAGCTGTCAGTGTGTAGCGATGTCGCAGCCATGGACCAGTTTGAGCGTACCCTTCGGGGGCCAGTATGGACACTGGGTGCCCAGGGAGACAAGGTCAAACGGTGTGAACTGGGGGCTAAGGACATTGCATGGAAACCGCAAAAGGGGGCGGAGTCCCAGAAGGGAATAGTTGCCCATAAGGGGGTGGAGTCCCATAAAGGGGTGGTTGCCCATAAGGGGGTGGAGTCCCATAAAGGGGTGGTTGCCCATAAGGGGGTGGAGTCCCATAAAGGGGTGGTTGCCTATAAGGGGATGGAGTCCCAGAAAGCGGTGGTCCCCCAAAAGGGTGCGGAGCATCCCAAATCCAAGGGTGAAGTGGCGCAGATGGACTGTTGCCAGGGACAACAGTGTTCATGCCACAAGTGTCCTGTTTGCAATATAGACCACCCATCCGACGAGAAGCCACGTCTGTGTTCCGTGGAAGTGGATGGGGAATCTGTAACAGGAGTCGTAGACTCAAGGAGCTTGGTGACCCTGGTGAGGGCCACCTCTGATGTCCACTTGATTCCTGGAAGGAAGATCCACGTCGGCTGCACCCACAGTATTGAGACAGAATACCCGGTCTCCAGCGTGGTCATTAAGACAGCCTGGGACAGTGGTTCTCATGATGTTGGAGTAGTCTCAGATTTACTGCACCCAATTATTATAGGTTGGGACTCTAAATTATTTGTGCACTTGTGGAAGCAGGGGGACGTATACGGTTGCTTGTGTAAGAGCCGGAACAGCCCAAAGGAAACCCCACCACATTGGGAGGTGAAAAGGGGTCCTTGTTGTGCAGTTATGTGTGGTAAGGAGGAGATAGCACCTCCTAAAATTGACTGTCCTAAGTTAGGGGTGACCAAAGAAAATGATGGACGGACCCAACTTAGTGACATAAGGACTAAGGGAATAACCGATAGTGTGAGCGTTAAAAACGGGGTAGCTCCAGAAAGGGAGGCAGATATCTGGTTAAGAGGGGACATGATAGTCCAGGATACCAGGGGGAGTGATGATGACTCCAGTAAAGACACTGACTCTAGTAAGGTGACAAACGAGTACAGTGTGGTACAGATGGGCGAGAAGGGCAAAACTTCCTCCCGACGCCGAAGACGTAATAAGCGCCGAGAGGGGGCACAGTGTAGGCCGTCTGAGGGTGCAGAGAAAGTGACATGCCTGGTTAATGAAGACATGGTGCTAATAACACCTGCTACGGTGGAGTCAGACGGCGATATCCTACAAAAGACTGAGGAATCAGAGATTGAACTGACACATTGTGACGACAGAAATCAGCGGGCTGCAAGTGCAGAGAATGAGCCAACCAAGGACGTAATGGTGGTGGTCCCTATGATTTCAAAGTGTGAAGTTGATAGTCTGTCAGGCGAGAGTGGTATAGGAAATGGAATCCTAGAGAGTGTGGGGGAAGGAATAATCCCCAACAGTCGTGGTGAGCAGACTGGTGAACTACCAAATGCTGGGGTAGATGACAGCGAATTTAGCCCCAAAACTCTAAAAGGAACAGAGTGCCATGTTGAAGGGTGTGACATCCAGGCTGAGGGTGACACGGCAGAGACCCCAGAGGAAGTGGAAGATAATGCAGTGAAGAAACAAGAAACAGCTGGCGCTGAAGTGAAGAGAGCCTCTGAGGAGGTGAAGTCTGGACCAGAGGTCTCATCCAGGACTGGGAGCCTGCCTGACCTGCTTGGTAAAACTACGATGGAGGATATAGAGAAGGTCGTGGGTAAGGAGTGTAAGAAACCCAAACGTTCTGAAGCTGAGATGGAAGAAGCCTCGGAAATAGTGTGTCGTAGACCAGAGAGGTCCGCAAGTGAAGACTCATTCAAGAGGATGAGCAAAGACCATCTGCAACAAGAGATACTTCTTAGGCAGGCTACTGAGAGTCGAGTAAGGGAGCTGGAGAAAGAAGTGGCTGAGCTCCGAAGTCGCTTGGCAGAGTACCAGTCCAAGTCCCAGGGAGCCTTGGAGCAGATGGAGCAGCGAGTGTCAATCCTGACCAAACATGTTGAAGTAGGGGAGGCCCAAAGAGAGCTGACTTTGGAAGCTAAACTTGACAAGCATGTGGCAGGGATGAATGAGACTTCTGTAGTCAAGTGCATGGTGGATATACCTAAGGACTTAAGAGAAGCGTGTGCCACCGAGTGCATGCATGACGAATTTAAGAGAGCTGTGGAAGCGTGTGAGGTCTACTGTACCCCAGGGGCTGAACAGTTAGTGATATTGTCCACCAGTGAAATTACTGGGCAGCGGGTGGCTATTCTAAAGGACATGCACTTCAGATGTGTTCGTATGAAGTGGCAGGTTCAACTGCAAAAGGAAGAAGCCACTAGACAGCTAGAGTATAAAAGGAAAGCGCAGAGTCTGGCGGAAGATATTGTCCAAGTACCCCGGGCTCTGGTGGGGAGAGTCATTGGAAAAACCGGACGAGTCATGCAAGACATGGTGAATAAATCAGGATTGGTGAGATTAAGAATCCCTGCTGCTAATGAGAGCAAGATACCCAGGGAAGCCGGTATGGTTCCGTTTGTCTGTGTCGGGACTGTAGAGAGTCTTGGAAACATTCGAAGCCTTATTGAATATCGGGTACACCATGTACGTGACATGGAGCGGTTGTGGCAAGACAACCTGAAAATTAAGGAGCAGCTTCGCCAACTGTGTGGGGGACGGCAGCCGTCTTCCACCCGTTGTTCAGGGGAAAGAAGTGGAAGATGGCGTGTCGGTCCAGTAGTTCAGACGCGCGATAAAAGGAATCGCCGACAGAGTGGTAACCTATGATGTACTGTAGATAGTGGCCGCTATGAGCTTAGAGTTCCCGACAGTAGCCATGGGGGTACTCGAGAAAGCCTAGGTTCGGACAAGACTGTAGGTTTGACTGGTGACATGTCTCTCTACTACGGTGACCCTGGGAGGGGGTCAGGGAGAGAACGGTCTGGAAATGGGACGTCCTTTAACCCTAGGTTGACCAGACAGGGTTTGGTGACAGTGTCGGGCGATGCCTCAGGGACTACTGCTCTTGGACGGCCCTCTCAACTGGTGGGGCATGGCAGCGGGGATGCCCTGTCTCGCGGCCCCAGGTCATTGGTAAGTGTTCTCCCCTACGGGTTTGAACAGAGGGGGAGGGTATGTGAGGTATCAACCGGCTGTATTACAAAGGGCCGGTATGTTTTGCAGAAGCGTGGGTGCTCTGCAATGTGAAGCTGGCTGGGACCTGTGGTTCCACAGGATTGCATTACATGCAGAGCCATGGAAGGGTGTGTGATGCTGATTACACACTCCTTACCACCTGTGGGTGTGGCTCCAGGGGTTAAAGCAATCCTGTCTCTGAACCTGGGTGAAGTGTGTCTAGGGCAGTCTAGAGAGAGACTGGCTCCAGACATCCAGTGTGTGGACTGGAAACAAGTGAGAGCAGAGCCGGGAGCTCTAGGTGTATCAGCCTGCATGGAGGCTGATCACAAGGCTCTGATATTGAGTCTGAGGTGAGTGCAGCCAGGCCAGGGCTGTAGGGCCGAATCTCTCCTGGAGGAGAGACAGACAGGGGTCTGCAGAGGGCCCTGGGTGCTGGAAGGAACCTCGGCTAGAGTTGTACGCTGGCAGGAGCCAGAGAGTGGGGAAGTTGCTAAACTTCCATTATGGACTTATTGTTTATGTTTGAGGGCAGTTTATGCTGAGTGTTTTTAATAAACTGCCAGAATTTCTATGAAGAGACTGTGTACATGTGTTGCTGAAGCTACCTCACACCGCTGCAAGCGAGTGAAACCCCCACGTTGCAGGGCGCAACGTTACAATATATATATATATATATGTATATATATATATATATATATGTGTGTGTGTGTAAACTTATACAGGCATGGCTTGTGACCATAAACTATTGTCAAACAGCAATCTGATCAATCCGTTTGTGATCACTTGTTACCTTTGCATGGGACTTAACATTGTCAATTTATTCCAACATATGCTCAGTGTGAACTTACTGCTTTATTAAAGCACAATTTTGCCTCTTTTTTTGTTCCCAGACCATGTTCATTTAACACTAGGCCGTAGAAAACACTCTGATGTCAATGTATTCCGTCATATACCTACTGTGTGCCAAAACAACTGGGTTTATAGTGAAGGAATGGGTGCAATTGCTGTAGCCTCACATTGTTCTGTACCATTCATCGTATCGTTTTTTTCTAGATTTTACCTTTTAAACATTACACATGTTCAGGTGACAAACCAATATAACTACATGTCTATTACTAATATTTATTAATTACTGTTGGTATAATTTACAGAGAAATACTGCTTGTGCAACCCCAAATCTCCCAACAAATGAAAAAAAAAGTGTCTCAAGTCCCTATCGGGATCCAAAAATTCTTCATTCTGAGGAAGAAGAGGGTCAACATTAAAACCACTGAAATGGTGAAGAGACGTCGGTGGAGGATTTGGACTTTAGAAGATGAGGAGTAAGTGTGGTCTGGCCGGGATTGCCAGAGAGGGTGTAGTAGAGGGTCTTCCTTCATAAACCAGATGGATCAGAGAAGGGCACAGAAGAATTTCTTCTCTCTGAATGGGTTTTCAGATGTGGGTACTGGTGTAATCAGTGGATCCTCACAGGCGTGAGCGTCGCAGAAAGCCATCAGGTCTGATGCTGCCTTTGAGACCTGTAGAGAAAGAGAAGGTTTGGTGTGAGGGCTCAGTTATAATCTAGATAAAGATCAGATTGTAATGATTACATTACAATGTTATTGTTATCTAAACTCATAATTGAGATTAGCTGTGCATTCTATATTTATTTATTTCACTTTTCCTTCTGAATACTCTGGTATTTAAATGTATTTCCTTTGGGGAAGAAAGGGTTAATGTCAGTATTCCCTGCCAGCAAGCTGTATCATTGTTTCCAGTTTGGCCCACTCCCAGTCCCTTTATATACCCTCTGCCACCAGCAGAGGGTGCCAGCTATGCTCATTAATTTGGATGCTTGGCCTGGAGGTGAAAGGAGCTGATGTAGACCTCTCTTGAAGTTGCTTTGGTGGCTGCAGTCTTGGGTCCGACTGCAGCAGTTCATTGCTTTCCCCCCTATCTGTCTTACCTTCCCTTAGTGTGTGGTTTTATGGTGTGTGGTTTTCGTGCAGTGGTGGGACTAGTGATCCTTACCTTCTCATTCACTAGCCAGGGTTTACTGTAGGGTCTCTCAGGGCTTCAGGTTCCTGCTCGGCGAAAGGTGAGGAACCTGTATAGGAACTGGCTAGGAGTGCAGGGTACAGCAGCAGGTAAGTGGAGAAGGTGTCCATCTTCCCTCTCATTAGCGCTAGGGCCCACTCTTGTTATTGTGTCCCTGGTGTAACCTTTTGTTTGTCGTGGTGTTACCCCTGTTAAGTTGTGTGTTTGGCCTCACGCTTGACCTTCTCGTAGTCCGTGCTGTGACAGCAGTCACGCGGCCGTATAACTCGTCCGAGGATCACATTGCAATCCTCAGACTAGCCTGTGGCTCTCCTTACCTGAGCATGACAGCTACATAGAAATACATGTTGGCACGCTCGGGTAAGGAGAGCCGCCAGCCTGTCCAAGCACTGTGATGTGATCCTTGGACGAGCTATACGGTCATGTAAAAGGTGTTTTTTGTTTTAAACCTTCTATGCCCTGAGGCTTGAACTTGGTAAAAATGATAACATTAATATTACTCACCCTCCATAGGTGAATTTTGCTGATATTATTTTTACCTTACACAAGCCTATGGGCATAAGATAGATTAATACAGAAGATCCATTTACAGTGCCTTACAAAAGTCTTCGGTCCCTTTGAATTTTTCAACCTTTTCCCACATTTCAGGCTTCAAACATAAAGATAAAAAAAATTAATGTTATGGTGAAGAATCAACAACAAGTGGGACACAATTGTGAAGTTGAATGAAATTTATTTCTTATTTTAAAATTTTATAAAAAATAATAAACTGAACATTGGGGCGTGCAATATTATTCATCCTCTTTAAGTTAATACTTTGTAGCGCCCCCTTTTGCTGCGATTACAGCTGCAGTCTCTTGGGGTATGTGTCTATCATTTTTGCACATCGAGAGACTGAAATTCTCGCCCGTTCTTCCTTTGCAAACAGCTGGAGCTGAGTGAGGTTGGATGGAGAGCGTTTGTGAACAGCAGTTTTCAGCTCTTTCCATAGATTCTTGATTGGATTCAGGTCTGGACTGTGACTTGGCCATTCTAACACCTGGATACATTTATTTGTGAACCATTCCATTGTAGATTTTGCGTCATGTTTTGGATCATTGTCTTGTTGAAAGACAAATCTCTGTCCCAGTCTCAGGTCTTTTGCAGACTCCAACAGGTTTTCTTCAAGAATAGTCCTGTATTTGGCTCCATCCATCTTCCCATCAATTTTAACCATCTTCCCTGTCCCTGCTGAAGAAAAGCAGGCCCAAACCATGATGCTGCCACCACCATGTTTGACAGTGGGGATGGTGTGTTCAGGGTGATGAGCTGTGTTGCTTTTATGCTAAACATATCGTTTGGCATTGTGCCCAAAAAGTTTGATTTTGGTTTCATCTGACCAGAGCACCTTCTTCCACATGTTTGGTGTGTCTCCCAGGTGGCTTGTGGCAAACTTTAAACAACACTTTTTATGGATATCTTTGAGAAATGGCTTTCTTCTTGCCACTCTTCCATAAAGGCAGATTTATGCAGTGTACGACTGATTGTTGTCCTATGGACAGACTCTCCCACCTCAGCTGTAGATATCTGCAGTTCATCCAGAGGGATCATGGGCCTCTTGGCTGCATCTCTGATCAGTCTTCTCCTTGTTTGAGATGAAATTTTTGAAGGACGGCCGGGTCTTGGTCGATTTGCAGTGGTATGATACTCCTTCCATTTCAATATGATCGCTTGCACAGTGCTTCTTGGGATGTTTAAAGTTGTGGAAATTGTTTTGCAACCAAATCCAGCTTTACACTTCTCCACAACAGTATCACGGACCTGCCTGTTGTGTTCCTTGGTCTTCATGATTCTATCTGCACTTTAAACAGAACACTGAGACTATCACAGAGCAGGTGCATTTATACGGAGACTTTATTACACACAAGTGGCTTATATTTATCATCATCAGTCATTTAGGACAACATTGGATCATTCAGAGATCCTCAATGAACTTCTGGAGTGAGTTTGCTGCACTGAAAGTAAAGGGGATGAATAATATTGCACGCCCCAATTTTCAGTTTATTTTTTATTACAAAAGTTTAAAATAAGCAATAAATTTCGTTCAACTTCACAATTGTGTTCCACTTGTTGATTTTTCACCATAACATTAACATTTTTATCTTTATATTTGAAGCTTGAAATGTGTGTAAAGGTTGAAAAATTCAAGGGGGGGGGGGCGAATACTTATGCAAGGCACTGTAAAGGCGTTGCTCAGGACATAAACATTGTTGACCTATAATTAGGATAGATACAAGTAACAGACAGCATCTCAGGGGTATATTTCATATCCTTTATTCCATCAGGTGATATACAACGTTTCACCCCAGAACAGAGCTTTGTCAAGCAAACAAAGCTTGACAAAGCCCTGTTGTGGGGTGAAACATATATTACCTGATGGAATAAAGAATATGGAATATACCCCTGGGACTTGTATTTGTAATATGGAAGCCAAGTGGATCTCTTGGACCTGACTTGCGTCCCTTTTCCTTGGAATAAAGGAATCTACCAAAGGGGCTGCAAACAATTCTTGCTTGCTATCTATATTTAGGATAATTCATGTATATCAGATCGGTGGGAGTCTAACACCTGCACCACCCCCGATCAGCTGTTTGAGGTCCCATGGAGGCAAGAAGTAAACATTATATGGTGCCGAGATACCAGAGCACAATGTAGTGGCCATTCTTGGCTTCTGCAGGGGGTCTGATTGTGCCATGGTGCCTTCTGTCATTTACGTACTTTAATGCGGCACATGGAGGCTTCAATCTTCAGCTGCTCGACTAGCTTCCTGGCCTGGCCAACACTCAGTGTGCTATTCACAGGGGTGTCTCCTTTCATGGTGCCTAGAAAGAGAAAATGTCCTATTAGTTGCCAAAAAAACACATTTGAGACTTATGGTGAACTGTGAATTTTAACTGAATAGATTATAAAGAAATTAACATATTTAGATCTCTTGCACACATTGCAGATTAAAGTGGTTGTCCAGGTATATAATATTGATGTTCTATCCTTAGATAACGCTTCATATCAGATTGGTCGGGGTCCGACTACTGGCATACCCATGGATCAGCTTTACTTAGTACCTTGCGAAGCCGGATACAAGTATTGGATGTAGCCGAACAGCACAGCTTCGTCCAATGTGTAGTGGCCGCTGCCAAGAACTACAAGACGGTTCTGGTGAATAGGAGTTGATCTGCATTTCTCAGAAATGGTTACTACACATTGGATGAAAATGCGTTGTTCAGCTCTGTCCAATGGCTTCATCTGGCCACCATTGGAGCTAATATAGGTGATCCGTTGGAGTGCAGGGTGTTGGACCTCCATCGATTTGATATTGATGAGATAACCTATGGCTAGCTCATCAATAATATGATATATCTGGACAACTCTTTTAAATTAGTATTTTGAAGCTGAAAAATAAAACCAGAAGTGGATACAAGACATGTATAAAGTGTGATGCTCAATCACTAGGTGTCACTAGATACAACTAGTAGAGGTGTAGTCAAACAAGCCGGGGATCAGGATCCAGAAGATTATGTATGGAACACAGGGAGAAAGTAGAGCCAAGTCAGGGCATGAGCCAGAGGTCAGGAGCCAGGAAGTCCCATATGGAGCACAGGGAGAAAGGGGAGTCAAGGGCAGGGTACGAGCCAGAGGTCAGGAGCCAGGAGGTCACATATGGAGCCAAGTCAGAGCATGAGCCAGAGGTCAGGAGCCAGGAAGTCCCATATAGAGCACAGGGAGAAAGGGGAGTCGAGGGCAGGGTACGAGCCAGAGGTCAGGAGCCAGGAAGTCACATATGGAGCACAGGGAGAAAGTGGAGCCGAGGTCAGGGTATGAGCTGGAGGTCAGGAGCCAGGGGGTAATGTTAGAGTCAGGTGCACGGGCAGAGAAAGGTAATTAAGGTCCGGGGTCGAGAGACAAGATCAGAACAGTACACTTATGGGAGCCAGAAGCACTTGCAGAACAGGCACTACTGACTGGTGGCGTTCCGGGTGAGGTTGCTCCCGAATGAAGCAGAGCAATCACCCGGAACGAGGCGCCTTTGGACAGACCTCTCTCAGCACCAACGCAGGACCTGAGGCCGGGAAACAACCCGTCCACCAGAGCACAGTACAACAACAGAGCATCGGCTCTGCAAGAGCAGAGCACCGCAAACCAGAAGCATGACATAAAGCTTTTATAATTCATTCCTGGTTTGGGGTAACGAGTACTGACTAAATTTGTATTATGTGAATAGGGCCTTAAGGGGTTTATCCAGTACAGATACATGTAATACAGACATGTGACTGCTGCAGCCAATCAGTGGCTGCAATGGTGATTTGTTATTTTCCTCTGTAGTAATTGGCTGCAGTTCTCACATGATATCCTTGGTGGAAAAGAAAACCAACACTATATAAAGGGAGAAAGGAAGGTATGTTTTTGGGGTTTTTTTTCCAACTTTTGACCATGCTGAGCCATTTGTGAGCCAAAAAAAAGTATTACACAACCTCTTTAATTTCGAGTCCTAACAGTCTTTGCAAGGTTTTAGGGTATGTTCCCATTTGCATTTCCACAGTAAATCTCTTGCAGAGGATAAATTACAGGAATTTACACCGCTGTGGATACGTTTTGTGAAAATTGTGGGGTTAAACTGACCCTTTAACCCTTTGCATTGCAAAGAGTGAAATATTTGCACACATTCACAGCCTAATTTGACATGCTGTGGATTTGAAATGTTATTCACAACACTACTATTGCCGGGTGGAAAATCCAGTACATTACCAGTTGTGTGAAAAAGTGTTTGCCCCCTTAGTGATTTCTTATTCTTTTGCATATTTGTCACACCTACATGTTTCAGATAACCAAACAAATTTAAATATAAGACAAAGATAACACAAATAAATACATAATCCATCAGATCTATCAGTCTGGAAAAGGTTATAAAGCCATTTCTAAAGCTTTGGGACTCCAGCGCACCACAGTGAGAGCCATTATCCACAAATGATGAAAACATGGAATAGTGATGAATCTTCCCAGGAGTGCCCAGCAGATCAAAATTACCCCAAGAGTGCAGCGACGGCTCATCAAAGAGGTCACAAAACACCCCACAACAACATCCAACGAATTGCAGGCCTCACTTGCCTCAGTTAAGGTCAGTGTTCATGACTCCAGCATAAGAAAGAGACTGTGAAAAAATGGTCGGCGTGGCAGAATTCCAAGATGAAAACCACTACTGAGCAAAAAGAACATAAAGGCTCGTCTCAGCTTTGCCAGAAAACATCTTGTTGATCCCCAAGATTTTTTGGAGAATACTCTGTGGATTGATGAGCCAAAAGTTGAACTTTTTGGAAGGTGTATATCTTATTACATCTGGCATAAAAGTAACAGCATTTCAGAAAAGGAACATCATACCCACAGTAAAATATGGTGGTGGCAGTGTGATGGTCTGGGGCTGTTTTGCTGCTTCATGACCGTAAGACTAAAGGCCTCGTTACACGCAACGACTGATCTAACGATATATCGCCCAGGTCACGGATTACGTGACGCACATCCGGCATCGTTAGCGACATCCTTGCATGTGACAGCAAGGAACGACCGTTAACGATGGGAAATACTCACCTTATCGTCCATCGTTGACACGGCGTTCCTTTTTAAAAAACCGTTGATTGTTGAGCACTCAGGTTGTTCGTCGTTCCTGAGGCAGCACACATTGCTACATGTGACACCTCGGGAACGACGAACTCCATCTTACCTGCAGCCGCCGGCAATGAGGAAGGAAGGAGGTGGGTGGGATGTTACGGCTGCCTCTCTCTGCCCCTCCGCTTCTATTGGGCGGCCGCTTAGTGACGTCGCTGTGATGCCGCATGAACCGCCCCCTTAGAAAGGAGGCGGTTCACCGGCAACAGCGACGTCGCTAGGCAGGTATGTCCGTGTGATGGCTCATAACGATTTTGTGCGCCACGAGCAGCGATTTGCCCGTGACGCGCAAACGACGGGGGCGGGTGCTTTCGCCAGCGATATCGCTGCGTGTAACACCCCCTTTACTGTTGTAAAGGAAGCTTGAATTCTGTGGTGTACCAAAAAATCCTGAAGGAGAATGTCCGGCCATCTGTTTGTGACCTCAAGCTGAAGTACACGTGGGTTATGCAGCAGGACAATGATCCAAAACACACCAGCAAGTCCACCTCTGAATGGCTCAAGAATAACAAAATTAACACTTTGGAGTGACCTAATCAAAGTCCTGACCTTAATTTGATTGAGATGCTGTGCCATGTACTTGAAAATATGGTTCATCCTCGAAAACTCTCCAATGTGGCTGAATTTCAACAATTCTTCAGAGATGAGTGGACCAAAATTCCTCAAGACTCATTGCCAGTTATTGCAAATGCTTGATTGCAGTTGATGCTGCTAAGGGTGGCCCGACCAGTTATTAGGTTTAGGGGGCAATCACTTTTTCACACAGGGCCCTGTAAATTTGGATTTCTGGAC